>NW_009646761.1:3158807-3212227 GCF_000708025.1 Charadrius vociferus | reverse complement strand
GTGTAACAGTCCTGTTCCTAATCATTAATCACTTTTTTTTTAGACCATTTAAACTAGCCCATTAGAGCCTGCAGCAAAATGCCAACACTCCCATCACTTGCATGTCAGCAGTGCTGGTGTTAACAGGAGAAAATATATGGTTTCTATGACTGTGCCCCAGTTCTACAGCATTTGCTACCTTTAATTGAAAAAGGCAGTTAAACACAAGGTAAATCATTCAGTTAGCTAAGCTGTTTAATAACACGTAATTGATAATGTCAATATGTTACAATGACATAATGCATCACTTTCACCACTCTTATGCATCAAATACGCTCAACTTATACTTCAAACATTTACTTTATATCTGCTATTTAATGAAAAACCCAGGGAGAACTGCCCTGAGTACTACATGTGGAACACACGTACACACACCACTACCTCAACTCATCTGTGGGTTGGTTAGAAAAAGGTTCCTGCCACAGCGCTTCCAACTTTGTGAAAATGGTTTAGTTACATCATTAGCAACTTGCTTTTTGTCTTAAAACACCAGAAGCTCGTACTAGAATAATCTATATTTTTCTGACAAAATCTGCTGAAAAAGAGCATGAAAAAATCTGCACAAGAAAAAGCAACTACTTGTTTTATGAAATGTGTCCCAATAGGCTTTTGCCTAACTTTTCACAAGTTACCAGCCCAACAGTCACCATCAGGACTTGTTGTTAGTATTAGGCAAATCACATGCCTGAGTGTTTACAAAATCATACACCCCAAATATGGAATATGATCTGGAGTAGGAAAAAATATATGTTGTTAGCTATGTACAGACAGTGTGGTTAAACATGACTAACCCCATTATACAATACAGTGGTTTTTAACATGTATTAATAAAAAAAATCCCATTTTATTTCTACAAGTATTTCAAATGGGCAAGAACATCTGATCTAGTTATTATATAACAATAAAAAACGTAACCACTGAAAAGAACCATGCAATTCTCTCTTCATCATGTAGCAGAGAACAAGCAGATGGTTGCAAAATGGGACGGGGTTTCAGTTTTGTTTTTCAAAAAAAATACACACCCCCTCTCAAAAAAAAAAAAACAAACACAAAAAAACAACCAAAACCAAAAAAAAGCACACAATCACCTTTTAGTGACCACTGCAACAGAAAGGATGCAGGAAAAGAAGGTGATGGAGCAGACCCAGTGGTAGCAGGCAAGACAGTCTGCTGCCGCTTTCAACCTCCATTACCTACGTGCAACTATAGAATTTGTTTGCGCTGAGATTTCAGTTGTATTATAGACATAACGGTTAGAAAGGCTCAGTATTCTGCAAATAAAAATATGCTGCCTCATAAGCAGCTGCTTGCCCTCCTCTTGTTCTTATACTTGGAAAGTAGCTGTAGTTAGTGGTAATGATACCACTATGACCAAGTCTTTAAATATCTCTCAGAGAGAAGTTTGGTTCAGCTGTCCTGGAGGAGTTTGCCACTGTCCAAGGAGACTTACACTGATGTCCAACTAATAAAGGTTGTGATGAACTGCATTGCCACAGGTGACTCCTAAGTTGTCTTGCTAAGGTAACTTGTTAGAGCAATGGACTCTCACAACCACAAAAAGCAAAGTCATTGTCAATAAATGGCTCACAAAAGCATGCTGTAGAGTTTGGTTTGACTAGAGACCTGGGTGTTGTATAAGGTAATGACTTATAAAAAGGGAAAAGCCAACCAAGATGTGTGAAACTATAGTATGAATTACACAGCAACCCAACACTTGTAAGATACTTCCTACTTTTCAACCTTGTTCGTTTCAGTTAACTACAAATTTGTAACTTATTCAGTAAGTTCAGTAAAGAAGTACTTTTTCAAAAGTACTATCTGATTTGAGGCATGATGCGTTCCCCTTCTAGAAAAAGAAACAACAAACTATTGAGTAGAATTGGTTTACAGTAATGTCATGCAAATGCTGCTTAATTTCTAGGCACCAATGTTTTTCCCCCTCTGGGTGGCCACAGAAAAATAAATATTTGACTCCTCTTCAAGCTCAGCACTGCTTTTGGCACTCACTTAAATGGAAGAAAAAGCAGAGCACAGAAGCCTTTCATTCACTGTGAGGCTACCTACAACCCCGCAGAACATTTAGATGGGTCTTATTTTCCACTGACTGCAAAAATGGTTTTAGTCTGTACGTTTCACAGGGAGAAAATTGCAGAGCAAACTGCATTCTTGCACAGCTTACAGAGTTTTCTAATGGTTAGGCAAGCTCTGGTTAGAGCTTGGTCTGTTAATTTGCCTTGGAGCGCTTCCAAATACTACTTGGTGAGCCACAGCATCTTTCTGTTTTGTTTTGTGCAGCAGGTCGCACAATGACATCTAGAACTGGAGAAGAATGTATGTAGAAAGCCAAGGCCTTTTTAAAGAGATTTGATTCAGTTTACAAAGCTCTCTGGATTGAAATATGGATTTAGGGAAGTTAACATACGAAGTCTCTTGAACGTGGCCAAGTCCAGATGCATTAGTAAGGCTGTTGCAAACTCAGCATTCAAAGCCGGAGTCTAGCTGGTCATGAGGGGAAGCCGTGAGAAAGGAGTGACTAAACGTATGAGAAGTCAAGCCAGCAAGATGGTGCACCTTCACATGAACTGTGTGATGATCTCTTCCATACGTCCTCCTGCCAGACACTCTGCTCTCACACCACCGCGATTACACAGCCTGGCAACTGATTTAGGGGGTTTAGTAGCATTACTGTTCAGGTTAGAGGTAGAGAGGCTTTAAATCCTGGACCTCGTTTTGCCCTGGACTTGTTTCTGTCGGTAGTCCCACCAATTTCAGCTGGTTCATGGTCTCACCCAAGATACTTCAGTGAGAACTTTGAATTCCACAAGAACTAAGTGAGTTGCTACGCTGCACATGAACACAGACATATCTGCCTGGAAAAAAATCATGTATTTGAAAAATGAATCCCTCATCCTTACTGTCTTATTCAGGGTGAGGCTGGTGAAAAACTACGAAATAACACAGAGAAAGTTGTGCTCTACTTTTGCATTCCCTGGTTTAAGGAAACTTAGCTTTTATTTCAGATGCAATAAAATTAACAAAAAAGACTGGTGGTAAGACTATGAGAATCCATAAAAACTCTATAAATTTTATGATATGTAATAGAACAATTTTTAATTATGTTTCTTAATTACTCTGGATACTAAATCATTGTGGAAATCTCAGCAATAGTGCAGCTACAGCACCAGTATTATACCTGCTTCCTATCATTAAATTTCCAGGGATCATTTAACAGCAATAGGATGGATATCTACCTTAGCAATAGACGCACATTCTTTAATCTTTGTAATTCAGAAATACATGCGGTTGCATCTATGATTACTAGCAGCACTACTCCTGTAGGACTTAAAACGTGCTTTTACATTACAGACTAGTGTTTTTATAATTCAAACCTTACATGACAACCTTTGCTAAGATCTAAGGGCTAGAGGCAACAAAAGACTTACAGACCCAAAGCAGGACCTTAGGCAGAACTGAAGCACCTAAACCCAAAATGGCAATACAAACCCGTGATCATCTGTCACTTAACACTGAAGGCACTTATATTTTATCCTCCTCCCTCGTTCAAAATACATGTTCAGAGTTCTGCTGGTGCACCTCCTCAGAACGCAGTAACAGGGCTACTTCCTTCTCTAAGCCCAGATGTGACCCACAAGTTAGGAAAGTAGGGGAGTAGGGGCCAGTTCTGTTCCAAGGACCAATTCTACATTTTTCTTTCAACTGACATTGCATATCATACATAAAATACTGCAGAGCAGACAAAAAAAAAAAAAAAAAAAAAGAGATAGATATCAAATGGGTATTTAAAATTCAAAAAAAGAAAACTCTCCAAGACTAGACTCTCATTTTCAGCTTTAAGCACTCATGTAGTTAAACATATCCCTTACGTGTACTGATGAATTGGAGTTGCTATTTAAAAAACAGGCTTATATTTATAAATATTTCACTCACACAGATACAAAATTAATAATTGCCAAATACACATTAGGCAATTTATGACTGAGCTGTCTTAGCCCAAAGCCATAACACTCGCATAAGAGGTTCAGGTAAGAAGTGAGTCCTGGGAGTCATTTACCAGTGAACAGCAACATTATGCAGTGGATTTGGGAGCAAGGATGAAGTGATGAACATTATCATGTGCAATTATGCTTGATAGGGCAGTAGAATGCAATCACCCAAATGAAGATTGGATGGGAGCGCCTCAGTTAACAACTTGTTACCACCCTCACCCCACTACCGCCCTGCACCAGTTATTAGTGTGTGAGCTTTGGCCACTACTTCATAATTGATTTAACCTCTGTCCTCAGGGCAATATTTTGAAGTTGTTGGTTAAAGTGATCTTTTTTTCTTTCTTTTTTTTTTTTTTTTGTAATTAGACTAAGTTTTTGTGAGGCATTCAGAGCACAGAGTATATTGATCTCTGTAGTTTCATCTCTGCTCCTGACTTAATTTTTGACATAACAATTAAAGGATCATGTGAAACTCTTTCAGATGATCTTAATGAAAACAGTGGGGAAAGAAAGCTAGGAATATTTCTTTAAATGGAAATAAAACTCAACGATAATGGACTCTGAATAAATATTTCATCAGTTCTACTCTTCACTTCAGTGAACAATCTTTTTTTTTTTTATCATGGGAAATACAATTTCTTTAAATGGAAATAAAACTCAACAATAACGGACTCTGAATAAATATTTCATCAGTCCTACTCTTCACTTCACTGAACAATCTTTTTTTTTATCATGGGAAATACTTTTGCAATTGCTATTATAGGATTTCTTTAGAGATGTATTTTATACATCCGTCGTATCTTATTATGTATCTAAACTATGTTTATTTCTTACACCAGCATTTTTCTGAGTGATTGCTCAGACAACCTACAGTAGATCTGGACTATTACACTTGCAGTTACTACTGGTTTAGGCCCAAGAGCTATTTTCCAGGGTCATCAGGCTAATTTCTCTGCTGGTTCAAGAGGTGAAATGCAACTTGTAGTGAACTTAATTCGATCACCAGAAAACTTGGTTAAGTTTCTTTACCTGGGGGTCCTTGCTTCCAAAAAAACAAAGCCGCTACTCACAAGGAACCTAAACTCATTCTCAAGTTTGTTGTTAATCACACAGTGAATTTCTCTACCCCAGGAGAAGACTAGGAGTGACCCACTGTCCACGAGGTGAAAAACAGTCAACTGGAAAGAATTTTAGCAGTGATAACATGGTAGGGTAATACATCTATAGTTACATATCTATTTTCAACAGACCAGTTAATCACACTTGGCATAAATAGCAACCTGAGTGAGTCTGTGTTATCAATAATTACATAAACCTGGTGTGGGAACAGGAAAACAAACTAGTAACAAAGAACACTGCTGAGACATACAAATTCCTGAGCATTGCAGCGTAGAGTAAAATGAGGATGAAGAGAAGGAAAGGGTTGTAAGACTGGAAATAACTAGTACTGATTTTATCCATCACAATACCCTCGCTACTCAGTATAACATTAGGAAGACACATGCAGGTTATCCTGATGCTTTAAAACTTCCCAGATCATCCGCAAATGTCAGATTTGCAAAAAAAGGGAACCAAGAATGTTTCATGGTGGGACAAGAACAAACTTGAACAGATCAGTCTCATAACACTGTTTACAAATAAAATTTTTAAGTGAGACAAATTGCAAAAAAAAAAAAATTTTTTTTCTTTTTTCTTTTTTTTTTTTTTTGTTTAAACTTAAATGGCTGGAATTTGGCTAACAAGGCACTCCTGCCCTGGATGCTAAAGGAAGACTTTTCATCAATAGGTAACTATAACTGCAACACACATGACCAAGCAGGGCAAAACTATTGAAAGGACAATCAAGATGCAGCTCAGCACTCCCTACTTCAAAATGGACTCAGTAATTTAAATAATGAAAAATTGACTATAGGGTGTTCAAAGAAGACCACTCCTGCTGTGTAAGGAGGGCAGTTACGCAGTCACTAGTGGAGAAAGGGGACAAGGAACGAACAAAACTGGTTCTGAAGCTTAAAGGCTGAGGAATTCATACGGGGAGAGGAGAAAACTGCCTTCTGGTCTCTGCTCCCAGAGTTACCCAGCTGCCTAGTCTGACAGAGGCCAACAGTTCTGAAAACGGGGACGAGAATCTTCTTTCCCAGCAGAATGGCTCAAGCACTATTTGTTTTCCCTCTACCACCTTAAGACTTGGCAATTACAATATACTGCAGGGACAGAGCAGATATTAAACCCATCACGTGGAAGTCAGCACAGAACCTCTATCTGCAGCCTCCTAGGCATGAGCTCCCAGCAGCAAGGGGAGCTACTAACAGTGAGCATCCCTACCTTCGACCGCTATGGATTTTGATGAATGTGGCCACAGCTGCTAGGCTTTGGGTTGAACTCAATTCTGCCCACCCGTGCTAGATGTTTTCTGAAGACACTTCTTTCAGGAGACTTGAGATGAGTTTAAGTACTTTGTTTCAGCGGCACATTGAGGATAAGTGAACACTTGATATCTAGTTCGGCAGCGCAGAGTTGCTGAGAAGATGCAGGTACCTTTAGTTAGACAGCTGTGAAACCTATTTTAGGTGTCCTGAGGACACTTAGAAGGTTACTGGACCTTAAGCTTCCTGGATCACCTTCTTTGCCTCAGACACCTAAATTGCACTTGAGTCTTGCTGTAGGTGCCAAAATAGGCACCTCTGGACCTCTAAGCCTGATGCCTAAAGACATTTGAATAAACGAGACCAAAGTACTGTTGTCAAAAAAAGTATATGTAATCATACCAACGTTTATGTCAATTTCTGTAACATTGATCGGTGATAATTATTCATCTACTTTCATTTCTCTACGGATCACTTTCTACAGACAAATGTCACTTAAGATAAAATTGTACCCACCAGTTATCGTCACTGGCTCACATCCTCTACCTCCATTTCAAATACAGTCAACTGTTGTTATTCCTCCAGCTCATTCGACGTCACTACTGTTTCCAAAAGTACTGAATTCTAGATAGCCGTTCAACCGGCTACAATTTGGTTGCAAGTTATTTGCTCTTAAATATTTAAAATGAGACAAGGGTCACAGGGCACTGGCAGAATTCTCAGTGTCTCCTGCTCTCTTCATATTGTATATGATAATCGACAATTTACTTTCTCATATACTAAGACTTCAAGATTAACTGTACAGCCTAAGAAGACGATGTTTGGGGGGTATACGATCAATGACTAAATCTCGGTCGCATGGTTGCCTGTAATCCAAAGAGGGTTCCTTGTTTCAGTTTCATTGCTTTAGCTGCTGCTGCTTAACAACTCTACTGTAATGCAGTTCATCACCATTATAGACGGAAGAGCAATTGCAAGGCTGTCTCCACAGCTTACTCATGCTTGCGGTAGTTGTGCTTATTGCGCTTGTCCTTCCCTGCTACTCTTTCACAGCGCCAATAGCTTGAAAGATGATCAAGCAAAAAGCTATAATCAACACAGCTCCCTTCTCCCATTCCTGATTATTTGCTTATTTTGGAAGATAAGGAGTTTTGACAGCAGAGAACATTAGTCAGAATAATATTTGAAGCTTCAAAATCTGCTGACCTGCAACATAACCAAGGACCTGGCTTGCTGCACTCCATGAAGACTACAGTTCTACTTACAGAGTGTCAGAGGATTTGGTACCAATTGGGATCCTACTTTAAGATCGATTACAGGCATTGGATTTCTCTTCCTCCTTTAGCACAAAACAAAAACAAAATGTGTTTACTGCCATTATGGAGGGGTAACCTTGCTAAAGCTTGCAGCTGTAACTTGCCTCATGATATCATATTATTACATGACCTTCACTGTTTATATAGTCGATAGAACATAATTAAATGACTTCATAGAATCAAATTAATTTCTCCTATGTCGTATTCATTTTAAAATAGAATCAATATTATTTACCCTACCTGACAATAATGCCCTGTGCTTCACATAAGATTGATTCAATACCAGCAGGTAGTTATCAATGAATGCACTTTGCTGTGGTAAACGAACACAATCGATACTCAGAAATGTGAGTTTTCTGGCATATGACTGAATTGTAACTGAAGTGAAGGCTGAGTTTAGTTCAGGTCTTTTTACCTCTTTTAGGTTTCATACAAGGAAAAACTGAATTTCATAGTCAGCACTGGTATAGTAACCATCTGAAAAATTAGCAGGCAGCACCGCTGCACACTGAACATCATCCTTTGACAAAGTTATGCTGCACGAGACAGCGGACAGAAAAAAAGGAAAACTCAAGAAAGAAATATCAGAGATTCTCAGCATTTCTTGAAAAACATTATTGTTTGAACTCTTAAGCATCACATGAGTATCATGTGAAAGACAACTCTGTACTGTGAAGGGCACATTGCATGAATTTCAATTTGTTCTGTTAAAAACAGAGAAAGAAAATATGTCAAGAGAACGTTTTTCATTTAGAAAAAAATATATGAATGTAGTATCAGTTAATATAAACTAATAATCATTGTAAGCTATATTACATACATCGAAAACAAAACTAGCATTAATGAGATTGAAATAACTTCTCTGTTAACTTCAAAATGAACTAAAAAAATAATTTCGAAATGAACTAAACAACTTTGGCAAAGTCATTTCATCTAGGGCAATTTTAAAGTAAAACGTGTGAAAAGGAGATTTTAGAAGACATTAAAGACACGGGTGCATGACCACTCACTTTCAGGGGTAGCTGGTCTACTGTTTGCCTTCTCCCTTATAAAATGTGTCCTTGAATCCCCACAATCCATCAGCTTTTTAATCTTTTTAAGGCAGTTTTCATTTTTCCTAGAGTAACTTAACCTAGCTTGCACTATTTCTGAAGTCATGCTGCACCAGTGATTTTCCCAGCTACCAAGGTAGCAGTCCTTCTTTCTGGCAAGTTCCTCAACCTTTAAGTGTACTGAGCGATCCCACTTTTACTTTATAAAAAAATTCTAGGAAGTACACTGAAGAAAAGCACTTCCATAGCACACTTGATCTCATGTTTTACTACTGATTTAGTATTCAGATATTCTTTGTGTAAGAGCCAAGAAAACAAAAGCAGAACGCTTTAGAATAACACCGGCACATTTTCATATATTTACTGAGAGAGAGGTGAATGGCGATTTTAAATATAAACAGTCTTTACCGTTCACATCTTTCAGAAATCAACTACCACTTCACGGCTTTTTTATACCTGCGTTTTAAGACTGAAGTTGGCTTTCTTGGGAAAAAAATGAATTAATGAAAATCTAAAGTAGCTCCTTTCCGTAAAAAAAATAATCTGACCATATATAACATCTATCATTGTTTTGATGTCTGCTTGCAAAAAATACAGCATGCCAGCATGAGTCATCCATCTTTCCTCCCCTTTACCTGTGTTTCACAAAAACATCCTTATGTCAACCACAACCTACCACAATTCTCCCAAAAATAGCACAAACGCTGTATCTAGCTTCATAGAATAAAGATAAAACTAAATCGCAATAAACACTACGCTTAAAATTATTTCCCCTAAAATGTTAAACCACAAGCAGGAGAGAAACTTCTGTAATTTACATTTCAAGTGCCCATAATGACAAACAGTAATCAATACAACATATGTTCAATGCCGAAGAGGTACTGTAACTGCTGGAGCCCACAAAACTGAAGTTTTGCCAGTGGGGCAGTGAGGCAATTTAACATGTAGCAGTCAACAACCACCACCAAGGAACACTTTTACTTTTCTCTGCTGTTTTTCCTTTCTATTTCTATTCCTCCCAGCCTCGTTTTCCCAACATTTGGCTATTTAATTTGAAATACCAGATATTAACTGGCTTTATAACTCCACTAATTCATTTAACATTCACATCAAAAAAGTTACATACAGGGGAAAAAAACAAATTAAGCTTCCTCACCACATGCAGAACCTTACTACCTGAACGCACAAAGTGCGATCATCATCTGATTCATCTATATTTACATTAAACTGTTTCCTTTTTATCAACTAAGTTTAATCTTTATAAACAATATTTTTATATAAGCGTATAAATCTCCACTGTGCATGTACAAATATATGTATTTACATGTGTGCATATACATGTTTAAATAACTAGACATACATGTAAGAATTTAGTTCTGTTTTGAAGTTTATAAAACCTTTTCTCTTACAGTCATAAGAGTTCTTTCCTGCGCAAGAATGTATGTAGGGGGGGTTAAGTTGAGGGGAGTTTATTGTGATCAGCAACATGAAACATGGAAAAAAATATGGCTTTCTTTTGTTCTCATAAATTTTAAAAGGCATCCTAGAGGAAGTTTAGGGTATTAGGTAGTATGTCACACATTAAAGAGAAACTCTGTTGGTAATGCTCCCAGAACATTCTAGGCTCTAACAAAAACTTCCTGTAACATCTCACCCAGCTTTAGGCGTGGAGTTTGGGTACCATTGTCATTTTGGATGCTTTAAGGCGTCCCATCTGGTTTCTGCATGCTGCTCTAGAAAGCTACAGGGCAGCTGTAGATCCTGTGTTATAGCTGTCAGCTCCCTATAGATGTCTGGGATACATTACATGAAAGTTAGATATCGAAGTTTGAACACGGGAACTCCAACCCCTTTACAGATCAAGCAGAGAAGCACATGGAAGAGAATAACCCCTGGAAGTACCTGGTTCTCTCTACTGACCGAGTAATCTCAGATTGTGATGTCTAATTTTTGGCCGCTTACATTAGGGCGGGTGAAATTCGGACTGCTGTTCTTCTCAATCCTGGAAAATGCTGTCCCTCATTCAGGAAACATTAGCAAAAGAGACATGAGACAAAAAGATCCACAACTACACTCTCCTTTAAAAGGAAGCACAGCTATGCAGTTTTATCATGGTCAGATAACGGGGACAACCTCTCCACAAAAAGCACTTTTGTGAAAAAATTAAAAAAAATAAATAATAAAAAAAACCCACTAAAAACCACAAAAATGAGGCGAGTCACTGTTGCATAAATTTGCTGGTGGACGATTGGGAGAGAGTTTCATGGCTTTCCTCCATGGCAGTTGAGCTTGCTTAACACAAAATACAAACAGCCTCTGAATTTTCTACAGGGAGTTCATCTAAAGGAAGACATTGCTAGACCTGGAGATGTGGAAAGGGCCCCGGACTGTGGGTCCGGCAGATAAGAACTCACCCACAAGGTATACACCAAAGACTTTTGCATAATCTTTGAGTAAGGAAGAGCCTGTAGGAGTAGGGCAGGAGCTTGGCAGAACGTGAGCAGGTGCGCACATGGTGAAGAAGAACTGGGCTGAAAGGGCCCATGGTGATAACAAGGCATAATTTTCCTCGAGCTTCTTGGCAGTCCTGGTCTTTGCTGCGTAGTATGTCCTCTCCCTTCACACAACTGCTTGAAGTGCAGAGGATTTGTCTGAGTGGCATTGTAGCATAAACACACAAGTGACCATATATTATTTCTGATTGGAGCAATACAACATTAACTGCTCAACGTGGAATTCCAAACAAGCAAGTGTAATCATTTTAATTTCCAGTTATTTTACCCACTTTACTAATTACCATTACAGCACTAATCAGTTTGTAATAGTTATTCATTAGCTGCAAGTTGAACAAGAGCTGATTTGAGGTAATTGCTTCCTTGACATGTTCTGGGGACTGCGTATTTCATAGTCATCAGATGATGACTCTGACGAAATGCACGGTCAATAGCAAAGACTCAAAGAATCAGCGGTGAAGCTCTAAAATATTCTCAGAATCACCTCTACTTTTCTGCACGTGGATTATTTGGTAAAACAAGCTTTCCTCCAGCCAGAGTAACCAAGGATGTTACAGTAGATCATACCTTATGGAACCGAAAACCAGACTTTGAGACAGCTCAGTGTTATGCCTTATGTACTTTGCCTTGGAGAAAGACTGTATTTTGCCTATCATAGGCCGTCCTTACAGGTGACTACAACATCTTGTTTCTGGAGAACTGTTGTTTGTCCTTGCACTCAGCCTTCTCCTTTTCCCAGTGATCCTCTTCATCTTCCCCCTAGACAAAGTCACATGTGAGGAGAATATTTCTTGTTTCATTGGCTTGGAGTTGTCATGGCTGGAAGTACAGAATATTTCATAGGGAAGACATTGAAATTAGGGCCAGAGGATGTGTCTCTGGAACATCACCAGGCATCTTCCTCATCCCTCTTGGCCCATTTGCATGTTCAGTTTTCTCTTGCCATTTTCTTGGGGGCCGTGTTTTAGATCTCATCTTGAAGCATTGATCAAGGCCCATCATTCTTACTACCTTCCATTTAACTGGAAAGCAAGTGCAGGATACAACAAGAGGTATGCTCCTAGAGACAGGATATAGATTTTCTTTTTTTCCACTGAGCAGTAATTTATTACACATTGGATATTCTTCTATCCACTTGTGGAAACTCATGGAAATTTCTGACTTTGATGTGACCAAGTAAACCAGGGTGTGCAGCCCTAGGACTCATCCCAATACATCTCCAATTGGAGCAAGCTGCTCTAGTGGTTATGTTCCAGATCATAAACACTAGATGTGATCTCAGGAAAATGTGTTATTGGGGAGGAGCGAGTTAAACCCTGTTAACAACTGTCCATGTTGAACCATCTAAGAGCATGGGTGAAGTGGAGGTAGCTCCAGCAGAATTCCCTTGCTTTTACTGCTCAACTCTCTTCAAAGTCCCGTCAACTTAGGGTTTTGGCTACAGCGGGCTACAAATTGAAGACTGGAGCTTTGCAATTCTCTTTCATGATCCCTGCCTGAGAGACTGAATGGTTTTGCTTGCAGATCCAGACTGTGCCCCCAAAAAGGGGAGCTCAGAGTGAGGGACAAACATGATGTTTAGAAGGATGGCAGCAACATAACACTACTCCCTCAAATGATTTGAAACTACTTAGAATTAAAAACAATGGAAGAAAACAAAACAGTAGCTTAGTTCATATGCCCAGAACTAGAAAACCTAAGATGTAATTATTTGGGAAACACCCAAGCCTTTTCCTTTAAGCCTTGAGTAATTTCTTTACTCGATGGAACACAAATACAAAGCACAACATTTCACAGAAACAAAACAATACAGAAATACCAACATGGATACAGAACTGGTCAGAAAAACTTCAAACAGGAATGGGGTTTGTTATAGCTAATCATGACACTGAGGACAGATCAAATGACCTCCCAATATATCTTGTACTCTATGAAACTTTAACAATACTTGGAAAAAAGTACATGGTGGGGGAAGATGGAAGTGAAGAATTTACTTTAGACGCCTTTCTTAGCAACTTCTATTTTTACATAATCTGATCTGTCGCCTTTGCTCATCACCCAAAATAATACCGACACCCCTCCTCCCCTGCCAAAGTCACCCCCCCCAAGTTCCACAATGAGTTCCATTGATTTTTCGAGACATATTGTCAGCTACCTAATAATTTAACTGGTGGCACGGCTCTTTTGGTTGAAGCTTCAGTTTCTCAAACAAAAGCTAACCACCTGAGACCACAGCGGACAGGATATGAGCTACTTATAGCAACACTGGACCAGTGAACAAGAATAGCAGGAAAGCTGCTTATTTTATTTTTTTTTTCTCCAGCAAAGGCCTTTGAAGTAAACTATTTATTAAACATTATAATACTCGAAACAAAAATCTTTGAAGGCAGGTTATCCTCCTCTGCACCATGTCCCGTTGTGAATGAATTGCTTCCTTTTCCTTTTCAGATTTTTTTCACTTGTGAAACTGACACTCAAATTGTTCTCTTAAGCTAGTCGGGTGAGCCCTCGCCTTCGCCGAGGGGAATAATCCATTCATCAACAAAGGGATCATTAAAAATATGTATAACACAAAGTACCTCAGTATCACCGCACTGTAAGCAGCCACCCTGTTCATCAGGCAGTGTTTTATAAATACAATAAATAAGTTCCTTGTGCACAGAAAAACAGTATCGATTAATAAGTAATGATGCAGCCAGATCATTTGAAACAGAAACAAGCAGTCTAACAGCAAGACTTAATTTTTCACTTTTTTAATTAAAAAAAAGTAAATTCTCCCCACTAACTCTCTTACTGACGAGTGCACATGGGTTTTCTTTGTTCTTCTGATTAAAACATTTGTCTCTCTCCCTCTCTGTTGTTGAAAGAACTCATTTTTCTCTATAGTATCACCGAGATCATTGGGAGTTTCAAAACCAGACTTAGAGAATTGCCTTTTCAAATACTCATATTTGAGCTGCAGAGACAGAACTGTCACACATTATACTGCATTTGCATCTTTAAAAATCTGGCACTGATGAGCAGTGAAGAAGAGGATTGCTCTGAAACAATCGCTAAGAACCATCTGAGCCTGAGAAATTCTCTGGCCAAAGCCTGGGAAATAATCAGAAGTGAACTGAAACTCCCACTGGGCCACCATGCATGCCTGCATAGTAAAGATGTCACTGGCAAGCTAGAGACAAATTCACATTAAAGAAGGTCTTAATAATTCTCCATTGAGAGAAATAACTTACTCCAAGTGAGAGACAGTGGAGAAACCTAAACTATCAATATCCTGTTTTGTGAAAGACATAAGAATTTGCAACTTCCACTGATTTGCATGGAAGTAATAGTGAACTACCACCTCTGAAAATCTAATCACAAAAATATGACTCGGAGTTCCTCAGTATTTTCCTAAGGAGCTGATCCAGCCTTTATTCATGCAAAATAAGACACTCTTGACCGAATAGGCACATTTTCTCTGTTTGTTCTGCCTTCTGCTTTCAGGTGCAACCTGGCACGTGACAATTCCAAATAATTTTCTTCCCCATCCCTAAAACATTTGTCCATCTGACAATATGTTTCCATTATGTATCACATTTCTGCATTTCACCTTCCACAAACACCTATTAGCAATTTTTAAAACGGGGATAAAAGTTCTGCTGGCTTTTTTTAATCAAAGCAAGGCTCTCCTTGCACAAAAAAAAAGTAGAGCTAGGTTCCAATAAAATGCTCTTTTGGGTACTGAAGTATTCTAGATGCCTCCTAGTTGAAGTCTGTCAATGATAACCAGTCTTAATTTATCTGTGCTACGTATAAACCCAATAGATTTACACTAGTGAGCAAGTGATTCACACTAAGCTGAAATTTCGTACACTTATTCAGCTCCAAGGTACTGATTTTTGAACAACAAAGAATATATCCTTTAATCATTTTTCTTGCTGTTGGAGGGCACCAGTATGCCTGTAGCTGTGTTAGTGCCTCTACCATACAGACATAGTGTCAAGAAGCTGGATAAATGACACACACTTGTAAAATTTGTACCAGTGGCAATCACTGAAGTACTGGAGAATCTGGAGAAGGATTGTCTCTGGTGTGAAAAAACAGAGAGTAAGCTCAATTTACTGGAGATTTTACAGGCTTTCTATGGAACTGAAATGCAGAGACAGCTCTGGAAATAAACTGTTACAAGTGAAGAAAGATTCCTTGGGCATTCATAATTCTGTTACTTATTAATCCCTATTCACATGCAAATTACTGGGAAAAGCAGTACATAAACTGGAGGGGGTGCTCTACTTTCCTCTGACTACTTGAGCTCACTCAAACAGGTTCTGAGTAGGGAACAAAATCTATAATGAATGTAGCTAAGTGATGGATCAAGATAAAGATATCTGTACAGATCTCAGCTCCGTAAAAACACGTCAGTATTTTAAGTGGCCTTTAAGTCCCATTCAAAGTGCTTTCAAGGATAAGGACAGGCTGAACCATACACTTGAGCACTCTTCTAAGGGCCTTAGTCAGGACACTTAAATATGTCCGCAGCCTCTCCTTCTACCAGCTCTAAGGTGTAGACAAATGTCTGGAGTCACTCTTCTGAATGGCCAACTTCAGTGGTTCCATTCCCAACTCTTTTAAAGAGCCTAGTAAGTTATTTAGAGAAATGGCTGATTTATTTTGAGTGATCTCGGGAACAGCCATAAGATTAAAACTCTTCAGTTCCTCTGTCAACTTGCTTCACTTCAAAATTCAGTAAGACTATGAGTCAAAGGGAGAAAGAAGTGGTTGCAGGCTCTTATTTCCTATCTGAAGATTTTTCAGCAGTTTGCCTTCACACCTCCAAGTAGAATTGGATCTCATTCATGAATTCCCTCATAACATGCCCCATTAGTTCCAGCTGCTTAAATCTGAGCCAGTCGACTCACCCTGTGGCAACACAGGCACAAAGTGAATAAGGAACCTGTAGGGTAAAATGAAGAAACTGATACAAGATTTCCATGATTCCTCCAAAATCATTCAATTAAGTTTCACAATTAATGAACTAGATGTATTATTTGCACAGCAAATTTCAATATATTTTTTAATTTATAATGCTGAATTAATTTTTACAACTTTCTTTGTGTTTCCCTATTTGTTATAAATAAAAAGGTTTTGGCTATTATTTAAAAAAAACCACTTTTCCAGTCATGTGCGTAGCTGCCATCAAGAGCTGCAGTTTATTTAGCTCCTATATTGTATCCCTCACCACTGCACATTCTGCCCATCTTTAACACCACAAATAGTTGTATGTGTCCTCGTGTCAAAACTTTAAATCAAGTTTCACTCATCTTTCCAACTTCTTTACAATTCTCAGTGAACCAGCTCCAAAGCCATTGCATGTTCAATAACCATGGCCTGGAACTCCGGTGGGGAGGCAGGCAGGCATTCATGGAAGATCACAGGGCAAACCGGGGACCAGGCAAAAGTAACTTGCAATTAATAAAGTAGCTACTGGAAGGAAGTTTCATTCATATCTTTAGCTTTGTTGGTTAGATCGAGATACTCTCCTAGTAATATAAGCAGAATCTGGGCCTTAATATGCATGCACCTTTGCAAAATCCTTTCAAGTGTATGAAAAAGAGCTTTGAAATAAAGGCAAAACCAGCTCATTAGATCATTTTCAGACACCATTTATATCAGCTAATGCCATCTCCAGGATTCATAATAGCATGATTTTATTAATTCTCATAAAGCCTGATTTTGCATTCAGGCAGTCAACACGATTTTAAGTGCCAATATCTCAACCTAAAAGTCAGCAAAATATAAAATAACATCGGTAGAATATTAAAATCTCCTACTGAGATAAATAGAAATATGAAGGTTCAGACAGAGCCAAATAGATTAGTGCTCACTTCCTACTCATTATGTGCTTTCAGCTAGCACAGTACAGTTTTATAATTTGATGGAAAAAAATTACACTTTTTAGCTATTTTCCAGCCTGATTTTCTAAGACTGCTCCTCCCTTTAAAAATGGCATAATATTATTACCCATAAAATAAAACTACGACTACACAACAAGCTCAGTTCAATGATGTCCACATTGCTGGGATATATAGTCTTTTCTCAAAACGTGTCTTGGGAAGAACACCGAAACCAGGGGAGGGAAGGGGAAATTGTTCTTTGACATCCTCCTTACTTCAGAACTTATCTGTAGTTCAGAATGGAGTCAAATGTCGTATTGGCAATTAAACTTTGACTCCTACTAGAGAAATATTAATGTAGAAAGAGTCCCAGAGCAACACTGCCCAGCCCTGCTCTTGGGGTTAGCTCCAGTGCTAAACAGCACGTTGCTGACCGACACAGGAAATCCCTCTCCTGTTCCTTGAGTTGAACTGAAGGGCTGGCATAAAGAAAACGTCCAAAGTATTAACAGGAACAAAAACTACAGGCTCAGAGCCAGATTTCAAAAGCATTTAGGTGCCTAGCTTGCATTAATTTTAGTGGGACTACGTTGCAGCTGAAAATCTGGCCTTCAGTCTTTGCTTGTCTTAAGCCACTCCAGATCCTGTGGCTCTGTCAGGATGTAGAAGCAATTACATTTCACAACTTTGAATCCAACAATATATTTTGGAAATCATTCAAAGTACAGTGCTTTTTTAACATGAAGTTTCCTTGTCCAATAAAATACACTGGAATTTTATATACTTGGTATTTGCAGGTCTCACTCCTTTTTCTTTAGGTTGAGGCCAGAAGCTAGCAGTATGTTGAAACCACTGACATCCAAATAAACTCTGCTTTCTTCCTTTAGGTGGAAGAAGTGTTTAATGGATACCAGTGCTTTGACAAATACTATATAAAGAGTAAAATACACAATTTCAGCTTTACTGAACACTAAAGGTAATTGCTCCTGAACAAAACCATTGCCTAAAGAATGCTAATCCCAAAAGAAATAATGTAGGTGTTATAGTGCACGTAAAAATCAGAAATTAGCATTTGAGGTGTCCATTCCCATACAATTCCAAAATGAATTCAGCCAAACAAATACCAGCTTGGCTTGTAAAGGAATCGAGTGTAATGAAACACATTGCAAATGAGAAAACCAAATCCTCATTTTGATTCACAAGGCAGATGTGCACACACTTGAGCTAACAAAATCGATCTGAGAATATTTTAATAATAATAAACACAGGTAGCTGTAATATATAAACACAGGTAACTGCAATATCTGTTAATGTCAGGTCATTTCACGAGATGATGCTCATACTGCACCGACAGATTATGCTACGCCAGCTCTTCAGAACAGAAGCTGCAAGCCCTCTCCTCACCCGTGCCCACGTCCGGTTTGTTCCTTGTACCGGTTCCAAGCCCCCAACGTCAAAGTACAGAGATGGAGCTTGTAAAAAGGTCTCAGACAAAACTTTATCCCCTTTTCCCATTGAAGCTCCAGCAGGGAACAGGCAAAGATTTTAGGTGCTGCCTTTCCCCCCCCAACATCATCAGCTGGTCTAATAAAAGATGCTGGTTTTCCCTGTGGAACTTGCCTCTAGTTTATACCAGTCAGTTGTTTTTCTTTTGGCAAGTCTTGCTTTTACTATCTAGCGATATTATACAAAGAAAACACACGGAATATACATATATTAGCTATTTAAACACTCCTTTTTCCCCCAGTGGAGAAGGGTCAGTGGGCCAGCACGTTAACCTCCTCCATGGTACAACACACATTGCCTCTCACAGGGAAGAGCAGAAATCTCGTCGTCTTCCAAGAGCACGCTACTTTCTCCCTGACCCTACGAGGCAGTATCCTTCTCTTCCCCAAAGGAGCTTCTTCCTCACTGGCCTCTCAGACCTCCTCGTAGCTGGCTCACACACTTCTGAAAATCACTCCTTAAGAGAATAACCCACCTCCCTTTAAGCACCTGCTTGAGTATAATTTCAGGAAATTTGTTCCTGACTCAGGCTAATCCTTCCTGGCTAGTCATCTTCCCTTTCCTTCCCAAGTCACTATTATCCTTTAATTGTTGATTTGATCCCTTATGTCCCAAGTCATCAGGGCTCCTTCCCCGCTCCTGTGCAGGACTGGTTCATTTCAAGTAGAAACTGAAGGCAGTAGTTTTGGCTCAGAGAAGACGAGGTTTTATTCTTCTTTTAATAAGGTGTAAAAGTAAAGAATTCACTGCTGCATATGTAACCTAACAGTTACTCAGGGGTTTTACTCCCTTGCCCTGGTTTAACCTTAGACATGAAACCCGTTGGGGGATGGAACTCAAAAAATGTAAAGTAGCTGAGTTTTCTTTCATCTTGCTTCTGGAACTCAAACAAAACTACCAGCTGATGAATGGCCATTTGTAACACAGATGTTAATGCAATACTAAATGAGACAAAAATCACCAACGCAGTTTGCAAGGCTCCCCGTGATGTACAGTCATCAGGCAACTCTGAGACCAGCATTAACCCAAACCGGCTTTGCGCATGCAACCAATCCGTGTTTCATTATTAATGTCAATGTTCTTATCACACCCAGTTGGGTTAATTGCATGTAACAACAATCGTATTCCCCCAAACTGTACAAAATTATAAATGGTCTTTAAAGCAAGTGCTAGCAGCATCCAAAGGAAACACTCGAGGTGCTTTCACAGCTAATTTCACAACCTGTACTTGCAAGGTGCAGTACCTGTTACTGGCAGAACGCGTGGAGAGGCCATCCAGAATATTAAAAACAACAGTTTAAGCCATCATTTGGCTCGATTCACAACACATTCCAGGAACCCCATAAACAAAGACAACATGTGCAATGTTAACTTTCTCTTTTATGCTGACAGCTTTTTTCTCCCGTATAATGACCTTCCTGCACAGTGTGTGTTACCATAAAAAGAAACAGAGCCCAGTAAAATTAGAGGAACTGCTTAATATCAAAACGTTTCATCTGAGGAAGACACCACAGCCAGTGTAAATATAAAAAGCACAAGAATTAAAAAGTATTTGTTTTGCTGTCTCTTCTTTAAGTTTAGATTGTTCAAACAAACCTAGCTAGAGTTTTCAGTTACTCTGCACTAGACGGTCCTCCCAAAGGCTGAAACGGTACTCCAGAGAATGTGAACTTGGCTCCAATTTCAGACATTTTTCGTCGTCTTCTTTCGACAAAGAGAAAACTATTTGAATGCTTTGTCTGTAGCCAAGAATTTGGATATGAAAGACACACCAGTAAACAAGTCACCAAAATGGGCCACTACAACACAGACTGTAGTGCACGCTTGTTTTTAAGAAAAAACTTCGCCGGCCCAAAGGGCACTGTTTTCTTTTACAAGCAGAATGCTAATGTGAAATTTTAGTTAGAGATTATCTCTCTCATCTAAGTACAAAAGAAAAGCTACTTGCATTTTTGATAGACACAGCCTAAGTTTGCTATTTTGTTTGTACAAAGAGAAGTAAAAAGGAAGATAAAACAAGAACCTCACAGCTAGTCGGCTTGGTAAAATGCTGCACCAAACTGAATTACGTTTTTTATACTTTTATTTGAACTACTACAGAGAGCAAACAACCCTTATTCATAGCATTTGCCTTTCTATCAGCATTCCCAGAATGAAAACTGAAACTTTAAAAATACCATTGCTTTGTACCAAGTGCACACTAGCTTCCACCACGGTAACTATGCCACAAAACTCAGGCAAGGCTAATCACAGTTCCCTGGGTTTATTATCTTTTATATCAGGGAGGCACTCAAAAGCACTATGGCTGCCTGGCAGCTAAAGCAGATATTGTCCTCACCCAAAAGCCTCGTATGTTTGGTGCAAAGACATTTCTGAAAATCAGATCGCATGCCAGGCAAAAGCTCACACCAGCTCCAGGATGGAGCTTCTTGCTCCAGAAAGTGGCATATATGAGAACTGAGCGATACCTCAGCGATGCCAGGGAGACATCACCGAACATGCCAGTAAAGCCTCCCTAAGCCGGCCAGAAACCCAAGGGAAGGAAATGAGAGTGATTATATACAGCTGAGCAAGCACAGTACAGAGACTCCTAAATCAGTGATATGGTGTTCGCTGCTGGTGTTCTGTGGTAAAAATGTTTACCATCTGTGTTACTCTCTCTTTGTTACGGACACTAATGGAGCCTTCAAACATAAAAGCATGGGGGTGGGGAACAAAAACACGATTAAGCCAAAGTACTTTAAAATCACTTTTAGCTGTGTATTACATAAGGAAATCCTGACACTAAATGAAAAAGGGATCGAAACCAAAACAGAGCAGTTGCAGGCTGAGCTCAGGAGGGCTGCACAGAGCAGGGTTACTCTGCCCTGCGGGTCTAGTTCTGAGCTGCCAGGCACAGACAAATCCTTAAGGTCCTCAGAAGCGGCTCTAGTTTGGACACAAGAGAGCGAGATACGCTCCGCTAGCTGCTGGGCCTTCCAGCCCCGTCCTTACATGAAGTGTGCCTGTGGCAGTGAGTTTCCTAGGGAGCAGCTGCATTGGTACAAAGCTTTTCTGCAGGGGAACTTCTCCGCTGCTCATCTCCCGCTGCAGAAAGGCCACAATGGCCTGGGGAATATGACAGTCTGTAGCGAAACCAAAAACAAATATATGCCATTCAGTTTTCAGTCTGTGCATAAAACCAAGCATCTGACTCGCTTGTGCTAGACATCTCACACTGTCACACATGACAATAGGCGGAAATCACAGCCTCCAGCCTGACTTCCATCTCAGACATTTTTTTACTCTGCTCATAGAATGGTTTAGGTTGGAAGGGACCTTGAAGATCATCGAGTCCAACCCCCCTGCCATGGGCAGGGACACCTTCCACTAGACCAGGTTGCTCAAAGCCCCATCCAGCCTGGCCTTAAACTGGCTCCTGGCTCCAGGCATGGAGCTTCATCAACATTTACATAAGGGAAAGGAGTTCCAACAACCTGATATCTCCACTACAACCTCAAGTACTTGCCTCACTATGTCTTCTGATAGTCCCTTCTTCCCTCACTACCCAGAATGACACTGCAGGGTGTCTATGGTAATAGGAGTCCACCCCGCTTCCTTGAAGCCCAAGGAAGAGGGCTTGGCTCAGACTCCCCCTACTGTCATTCAACACAAGTAGCTATCAGGGTGCCTATTCTCCAACTCTCAGCACATCCAAATTCTTTGGTAGCCAGTGCCCAGTTTCAACAGAGCAGTCAGCACTTTGAGGCTAACTACTCAGTTCAGCATATGCACACAGCGCCGCCTCACAACAACGCAAAATGATCTGTCAGTGAGAAGAATGCTTTTTCAGATGAGATGTTTCACGTAAGTTGTTACACCTCTCATGTTACTGATGCTGGTTCGAATGTAATCCTAGCAGAGCAGGAACAGACATCATGAACCACAAACCAAGCCAGGAAGAAGAAAATCAGAAGTGGAATAGCAGTTTGTTTTATCTACAGCTGGAAGGGCCTCCCAGCAGTCTCACAACGCCAAAAGTAATTTTGGAACCAATTTGTGCCCCCTGCAACATGACTAAAAATGAAACCCCACGTGGGTTTGAAAAATGCCTCCAGAGCTGGCACAAAGTTGGAGGAGCTTCCCCACCTGAAAAGAATACAACTGAATCAGTCTCTGGCCCAAAATTCACCACTGCTAAGGCATGGTCTCACCAGATGAACCAGTGAGGGTGGATGCTTGCGAAAACTCCTTCCTGAATTCCAAGGAACTCATTCACTTTTGTTCCCTTATGCCTCTCAAGAAGTGCTCTACGATTACAGTTAAAAGGGAGAAGAGTAAAAGGCACTGTCTGCCACAAGTAGCTCTTCTAGAGCACAGGAAATAACCACGTAGGGAAACCTGCATGGAAATGAGCCAGCAATCATAATCCTAATACTAAAGGAAAACTCCATAACCAAAAGAGCAAAGAACAAACTACTGGCCCTTCAGATCATGGAGGGAAATTAATCAGACGGTGTTGATACTATTTTTCTAATTCTTAATTTCTCAGTGAACCCTCATGTTATTGAGGCATGCACTTAAGATTCTTCAAGTCATGCACTTTTTGTCTCTCTAATAACTTACCTACCATCCAAGAGGAAAGTGGTGAACTTGCACGCATCTACAAAAATCATGCATTTACTTTTCAGCACGTAACCATTACATGGTTATAAAGTGCCTACTGGGGAGGGGCAAGAAAGCCCACTGTTTTGTATACAGATTCCCTTTGCTTGATGCTGCCTCTGAAATTCTGTTTCCTGTGTACCCTACAGATGCTTCTATTAAAATCTTTATTCTTTCAGGGCATTAATGGTAGATGGTTTGAGAGTTCAATTCATCTCTGGTGATAATCTCTTCTTAACCTTCTCTACAGCTTCCGTCATTGCATTACAGCTGGATTTTGACAGGTTAAGAGGCATCAACCTGCCAGAGCTCTCTTGATCTTCAAACTCTACAACAGTATCAACGCATTCAGCTCCGTGCCTATGTTTCCACCCCAAGCATCCATCCTTTTTCAGATTAGAAATGAAGCTTCTGACCTCTCCTCAACTGGATACTTCTCAGTGCAGTCATAGAAGCTCTTGTAAAGAATGATTATTCCTTTTTACTCTCAGCATTACCCCAGACCTGGAATTGCTTGTCCTGATTTTCTCCATCTATATTGCTTCTGTGTCACTGCCCTGTAAAGCCTTCAGGGACACACAAGAATTTGCAAAATCACTGAATACATTGCCAAGATGTGGAGTTGTGGAATCCTTAGACATTCAAAACTCAGCTGGACACAGCTCTCATCAGCCTGCTCTAGTTGGCCCTGCTTTGGATGGGCGGAAGCGTGTGGTCCCCTCTCACCTCAAATACTCTATGATAGTCTTCTCTGGCCTCTCCGAGAGTGTGAGTGCATTCGTATAGTTACTTCATTTGTAACGTTGCATTTCCATTTGGCTATTTAACATAAATTAGAAAAGAGTAACGTTCCAGGTTTTCATCTTGCCTGCACGGTGGTGAGAAACATTTTAAGGGTGGAGAAACTCACTGCCTCTCTTGCATCTTGAGATGCTTCCCAACTTCTCAAAGGTATCTTCTGCTTTACAGGAAACATTACTAGAGTTTGTACCTTGTAAAAGCCACCACTTGATGCCATAAACCAGGATACTTCCATCATCACATGCTCCTTTTCTAAGTCAGTGTGTCAAAAACGGGCTGTGGGACAGATGCCTTTCAGGATGTATCTGTGTTCTTCTTGATGCAGTGTCCAGATCTGGCTTCGGTACAGCAACCACATTGGGTTGTTCTGCTTGCTGAGTATTTGTTAAATGTTAACAGTAGGCTTGGAACTTACAAGGCTAAGAGAGAGCTTCCCTGCGGCTCTTTTATAACTAAAAGATAAACCTAGGGAGAAAAAAAATCAAAATAACACAAAACCCTCAAAAAAAAAAACAAACAAGGAACGCCCAAAGACATGTAACAGAACACTAATGTAAGTATTTTAAAATTTTAACATCTTTGTTTTTCCTCACATGAAGACTGACATCAAATAAAGCAGTAAGCGAGAGTTGGTTCTGAGGGCATGTGAGGAGAAATCACTCTGAAGCAGGGAGGAGAAGGAGATAGCAGTGGAAACGCAGGACACCACCACAGGTCTCCTACCCACAGGGCTTTTCGGCCTCAGTGGAATATTCCCACATTCCCAGAGCGCTGCTGTGTCATATATGCTGAAGCTCTTTGGCACGGGGGCAGTTTGTTTTCACTGTTCTTACAATAGTGCGGGCCTTTCCTTTTCATCCGCACTGCCCTGACCTCCCTTTTCTCCCTCCCTCCCCCTCCCCCTCCCCCCAATCAAACAATTATCATCAGATGCAGGAAGAACCTTGTTGTGGTTCTGCTGCTCGTAACACAATTTGCTATGCGAATACTTCCTGCGCACCCTGCCAACATGGCATCTCTCCAAGACATAAGACTGGCGTTTGGGAGATGGTCACACAAGCATGATACTTCCTACTACAACTGCTCTGCCCTTCACCTTCCTTCGCCTTACTATGGGCAAAGGCTATAAATATCAAATGGCATGAAGGAAACAAAGATGGAGGCTGCATCTTTGCACCAGTGTGCACGTTCGCAGCAGCGTGGATTGCTGTCCTCCAGACAGGCAGGGATGCACAAGATCCATCATTAAAACGTCATTAATGTAATTTTCAATGTACTTTACACAGAAGAGAATTTACGTGAAACTTTAGTTTCATATGAAGTGAAATAAACTGTCTGTTCCTGCTTGGTAAATTCAGTTCCCCTGTTATTTGCACAGAGCCTTAAATGAATGCTGGGAAAAATCTGCAAAGCTTCAAAATATCACCTGAAGGCTAATAGCAGATTTTACAGTCTATGAATAAACTGGATCCAGATATTGTAAGATACACAATAGGGACAAAGGAAAGACTTTTGTCTTACAAGAGTCCCTGGTGTTCCCTCTCCGTAACACTTACATGTTAACTCCAGTAGCTGTACGACTTGCTGATGCATAGCAGTTTTTCTATAGTGTATTCTTATCCCCGTGCTTCTCCTAAATGCTACTTACAGAAAAACATGAAAGTTAATGTCAGACTAATAGTAATACCTCTCTTCTTGACCCATGGATCTCTCTAGCAAGAAAAACAAGTATGCCTAAAAAAAGGGGACACAGGAAACGCACAAAAGAAGCAATCTGAGAAAAGATAGAGAAGATAAATATGGGAGAAAAAAAAAAATCAAAGAAAGGATGACTAGAAAGAACAAATAGAAATACCAGGAAAAAAGATTTGACATGGCATACGACAAAGTAATATAACGCTTTGGTGATGAAGACAGGACTGAACTTCACGTATAAGGCAACAAATCCCATCAAAAGAGACAACACAGAAGCAAACCATTTTAAAGACAGCATGGTTGAACTCATATTCTGGAGTCCATGAAAGGCATCCCAAAAGAGGAACTGAAACTAGTTATAGTTAAGAGACAAATGCACAGGCAAGGGTTTCAGTTGTGGGAACAAAAAAGTATGGAATGCAAGTAAAAACCAACGGAGCGCATGATGACAGCACTTAGAGCCCCACTCTGGCTTCCTACCTGCTTCAAAGCACCGCACAGCGTGCTAAGTTTGACCTCTGACATGGTCTGAGAGTTGGCCTTTCTCTCAGTGATGGTCCTGGCAGTAGATATAATTTAGCTCATAGACGGCCAAAATGCAATGAAACGGGAAAGTCAAAAAATTAAGAGTTATTTCACTGGTTTGCAAATTTAATTACATATCCTACTGTTTACTCATCTTTTGTCAAGTATTCTGCTGCTTTAACAATGGGAAAACATCTTTTGTCAAGTATTCTGCTGCTTTAACAATGGGAAAACAAAATTCACTGAGGTAACTTACAAGAATCTCTTTATTTGAACTGAGGATATAACCTACAGTAATTGTGTGGCAACATTTTCACTATTTAGGACAGGAAGTGAAAAATACCAAACACATCTGAAATTGCATTAGGGATTTGCGCAGACAGAAGGTAATTACACAAAGTGGACTTTGGCCAAGACTCTCACAATATGAAGCGATCTCAGAACCTTGTGGAAATTACCACGGGATCTATAATAATAAGTGGGCTAAATCTTCATTTAAATTGTCCTAAAAAAGATGCATATTGTCCCTTTGCTACATGGATTGACAGCACCATCATACTCCAAAATCAGACGGCGTGCCTAACACAAGAGCACACAAGTGGAAAACCAAACACAAACAGAAAAAAAACAAAACCCCAAAGCACAGTCATTTAAAAAATAGACCCAGTGTAGACATCTCAAGTGTTTCACATGCACAGAATTACTTGCTTCCCCCTCTATCTAATTTATTTTAGATTAGTAAGAGATCCCTTATTTTAGGTCAGTGCCATGACAATGGAAATATGCCAACATAACCTTCATTTTCTTAATTAGCATTTAACAAGTTTGTCCTCCTCTAGAAATATTTCTTTCCATAAGGAAGAATAACCTTGAACAGAAGACAAAACTAAGCCAAGGAGGGGAGAAAAATGAAACTGAAGCTCCTGATATATTTACATGCCTTTAAAATATATTTGTTTATATACCCTTGAAATGTAAATAACATAGATCTGCGTAAAAAATGACTTCATCTCCCAGAAGCAAGCACAGCACTATATCTGTATTCATAACAGGGAAAAACCAACCACAAAGAAAGTCCCTCTTTCACACATGCTTCCCACCATGGACCATGTGCTCACGTAACTCATTGTTTATCTAGTCTGGAAACAAAAGTGCCACGAAAAAGCAATCAAGGCAGATGGCCAGTTTCACTAATCTGACCCTATTTCTTCCAAGTAAATCTAGTCAACTGTTACAATAGTGATGCCCCAAATAACCCACCATTCCTATAATACTTAGATTTGCATATTTAGGTTAGAAATGCCCAGCATAGCTGGATTAAGATTTTCCCCCAGTAAAACAATGCTTTGTCATAAATTCTACTCCAGACACCATGCTGATTCTTAAACCAGACGTGTCCACACACGGAAAACCTGCGTGGAAGCACGCTCACAAAAGATTCTTACCAACGCTCACCTCTATAGCTGAAATGCGTTTGGAAGTTTCCTTTTACTCTACTTAAACCCGACCATAAAGATTGACAAATGCAAAGATTCTCTCTGTAGCCGCCCCCATGATAACAGATGACAAGATGCAGCACAAGCTTCATCTCTTGCTAATTAAACGAATCAATTAAGAGACTATTGTTGCAACTGTGTAACTGCTGTTCTATAGTGGCAATAACAACCCCACGGGGAGGTCTTTTACTACATTAAAATGCTGTCCTCCACAACTCCATTTGATATTATTAGAAACAGTTATTTGCGTCTTGCTGTCATATTAGTAGCAAAGGCAAATTATGGAAATATGCAGACCAGAATGGTCCCAGTATGAGATCAGGTTTGGTTTTCAGCCTCCAAGGGAACAATTGCTGAAATTCCAAAGTTCCCTAAAGTTCTTTAATGGAACTGATAAATCTATCAGCACAGCATCCATTTAGATTCTAGGTAAGGGTCACATATTTGCATACTTTCCTGCTAAGCTGATACAATTCAACTAGATAAATTATCATATTAAGTTTACCCTCCTGAGTTAAACTGATGGAGTTCAAAATTGTTTTCGATGGTTGTCATTAATCGCTGTTACATCCTAAATGCTCACTTTGAAATCTAATTGTGCTGGTGTACCAAGGGTCATATTAATAGCATTTTTAATGTTAAATCTTTGTAAAACATGTTTATTTTACTGATATTACCACTGAAGCCTAGAAGACTAATGAGATACAAAGTATATTTATTATCAATAAAAACTTCATTTAAAATTTACATTCAGAGACTTAAATTAACTTTACTAACTTCACCATGCCTTTGTTTCATTAAGATCCCTGGTTAAGCTTCAAAGCCATATAAATTAATACCTCCTAAACAGTTCTTGGGTATATGCCAAAGTTGCAGCCATCAAAAAGCTGTTTAAAAACATGGGCTACACATATGTTTATTACTTGGCAGTAGGCATCATCTTCAGAAGAAACACTAGATCCCCACTACGACGTAACAGTCTTGATACAGTTAAAAAAAAAACAAAAAAACCCAAACCACAATACTTCTTTGGCCAAAGGAACTGATAATTATTTCAACACTGGTGAATCTTAGTCTACTGAAGGAAATCACTTGAGTTACCCTTGGGTAACCCGTCCACTTGTGTTCCAAGAAGTAACAGGCTAACCAACCAAGTTCAGTCATTGTCCTTAAAGCATTACTGAGCTCAGTAAGAAAGAAACTTGTCAAATGAAGTACCGAAAAATCAGAAATTCTTATTTTTCCATTTGCCTATTTCCAAGGGATAAGGGGCATGATTTATTATAAGCAAAGACTACTATGCTACAAACAGCACACACACTACAGAATCCACCAACATTAGGGACATTCATGGGAATTCTGACCTACTTACAATGCTAGCACACTTTTTTTTTCTCTGAAAATTAAAAGTTTAATTGAAAAGAAGAAAAGGCCAAGATTAAACATGAACAAATAGAAAGCAAAACATTAGCATCTAAATGTAATAGCCCATTTCTAGTCTGGTTTTGTAAGAAAACAAGGCTTGCAATCCAGATTTCTGCCTCTCAATCCCCATCGCCAACTCATTCCATCTAATCATCCCATTTGCACCCACATATACTATTTTAACCCACTGATCAATTTCAACCAAATTTGAAAACAAGGTAGGTAAGTCCAACCACCCATAAATATTGTAAGAACCGTAACTACGTTTCCACAAACCATCTGAAAAGCACTGGCTGTGTTAAAGAAACAAGAGACCTAAATCCATGTTCCAGCTGAGGGAAATTTGGCAGCAGCCAGTTGGCCAGCCAGCATGTTCACACCAGCCATCCAAGAAGCGTATATGCAGCTTCAACTTCACTTTGACACCACCACCTCTCACTCAAGGAGGTCTCAGGCAAAGACTACAAGTTGTTCTGTGGGAATTTGTAGCCCTTCTGGTTTCTTTCAAGTCACAGAAGCAAAATTCAGAAAGAACGCCAAGCACGTTCTTATTTCTCTTTCCAAAGGAATCCTGAGCAAGATTCCCAAAATAATCTCAGTGATTTTAGGACATGGCTTTTGGTAACACCAGTATTTCTAAATCTCTCAGGTGCTTTTGAGAGTTTGCTCCCAGTGGACAGCTTTAATATATTCACTATACTTTCTGCTTTAAAACAAACGAATATATAACAGAACTGAAATGAGAATGGCATATGTGGCTGCATGGCTGCACCTCATCATCCACATCACGTCAGCTGGAACAGTTCTCACTGTTGAGTACTAATGATGGACTGAAGTATCACTACTTTCACAAGTGAAATCCTTGTCGCATGAATTACCCACTTTCTGCAGAATCCTGCAGCAGCTTGTAGCCAGTCTCGGGATTCTCACTGCCCATGTTCAAAGAGACTTGTGGAAATTAATGCTTCCAGAAGCAACTGCACGGCTTTGCTAGTAACACCTTCTACACTACTGAAATGCCGCTGATGATAGCTCTGCTGCTAGAACTGTAGTTCACAGTGCCTCTGAAGCTGGATAAAAACAAACAAAAAAATATCTATACAACAGTAGAATTCCCTTTAGATCAGCAGGGACCCTAATCTTAAGGCTTGTGAAAAGGAAGACTAAAAACGCCATTTTAACAAAAAGACATTAGCTTGCAAAATAAACACCTACTGGGCTATATTTGTTTTCTTGTGGTCAATACTCTACACATTCCAATAAATACAAACTTGGTAGCCTCTGCAGGTTTTCAACCAATGTTTGAAAGTCTGCACAAACCTTCTGCAGCTAGTCTCAGAAGTGTCACATACAGAAAGAAAAGCAGAAAGAAAACCTGTTAAGAATTGCAATGATTTGTAAGGGTGAAAGAAGCAGGTTGTTAAACATTTGTCATTGTGAGCTAAATCAGAGTCGTACAGTCAAAGCTTCCATCTTTATTGCTATTTCATTGGTCTTTGTAAGAATGCAAAAAAAAAAAAAAAAAAAAAGGAGGAAGGGGTCTGGAAGCTGATGAGATTATAGACAGACTGAAAATTTCCAGGACAATTTCTAAGCCTCAGCAATGCAACAGAAAGTTGGAAGTTTGCTGTTGAAGCAAAAGCAGACAAATCGTGGCAGGAGAGATCAGGAAGGGGAATCAGCACTGAGAAGTAAAGTTTGTATACTGACCTGTAGCTCCCAGGATCACCTTAGATACATACATGATGAATATGCAATAAGCCAGGAAGCAAAGGCAAAGATTTTGAGGAAAGCTTCTACGTAAAGCTCTGCATTTCTGACCGACTTCATAAACAACATACATAACTAATAACCCTGATTGTGTATGAAACATCCTTTTGCCAATCTATCCGGCAAGTAGGTAAAGAACACTCAAAAAGTATTAATACTGAGTGATCACTACTGTACTAGAAGGTATGCCAACTATGCTAAAAAGCACGTCAAGGGCTTGACAGACACTAGTTTTCCTAAATCCAGTTTTCTGGAGTTTGCAGATCTGGTTAGGTTGCAGAGGTGGCTCTCTGCACTATTTTAAATGGGTCTGCCAAAAGGCTAAAGACCAGAAAGCACAGCATTAACAGGCTAACAGTAATCATATGAGATCATAAGCCTCCACAGCAAAGCTTCAAATGTTTGTAAATCAAAGGTGGCAAAAAGCACTCCATCAGGGTTGAGACTGAAGCAATGGAAAAAGCTCCAGTGACAAGGCTGAAGCAAGAAAACGGTGGTAGGAAACTCAGAAGCACCTAAAGATGGCTTGATCCTTGGGCCAGCGCAGTTCCATCCTGTTCCACGTGGGTTCCTCTATTGTGTTCACCACTGAAGAAACACTGTCAAGTAATATACTGAGCAACATGACTAACATCTCTCACATATATGTTCTTTCAACCTTCCACAGAGGAAGTAAGTCACTGTTTTTCTCTATATCGCTGCTGTAATGCTAGAGAACTGAAGATCAAAGAAATGGCATGAACGATGAGCAGAGGAGGATAGTGAAATTTTCCACTGTGGCTGGGGACTTCTCACTGTCTGGGACTGTCTCTTTTGAGGAAAGTGTTCCACCGGGCCAGCAAAGCATCGCTGTCAAGCATGGCCTGCAGCCCAAAGCTGACAATGATGTTACGGATGCGATGGAGCCAGGCCACTCACTATCTGAGCGTACAGACGGTATTTCTTTATTTGACATTCTACACAGAGGCCATTACACACAGTCTAGAATAAGTTTAATGCTTCCATAATTATCTGTAGTTCTCTTGCAGCTTTCTTAGTGTTAAAGGCTGCCTGCCCAGGTGTATTTCATTGCTGAAGTCCAGTTGACAGAGGTGTGAATAGCCAACAAATGACTGGGGCCATCAGTGGGCTAGCAAAAAACATTCCTCTCCTGTTAAGAGAATAGAAGGTGGAACGAGGAGACAAGAGACACGACTGAAACTGGAGGCTGACTAGAAAGAGAGGAATGAAGAGTGGAATTCGGTCCTCCTAAAAGACTACTCAAACATACAGGATTTTGAACTGCAGAGGTCGAAGCAAATGTTCTGTGTATAGATCTTAATATTTTTCTATAGATCTTTATGTCTGTTACAAACCCACTTCTGTGAGCTGCCTACGCACAGGAGACAACTCATGAAGGACTGCCGCCTTGTTTCCTGGTACCCCCGCTTTTGGGCACAGTTTTGGACATTAATCTGAAGCATGGATTATCTTGTTTCCATTTCCTTTGTACAATATATAGCACAGTAAGATTCCTTGGTGTTAGGGTAATGTTATTAATAAATACACTATCTGAATAATTCTAGCTTGAAGTGTCAGAATAGCAGGACTCCATCAGCACATATCTAATCATGTCCACCAGAGAGGAACAATGAGTAAATGCTCATATAGAGTCTCAATTACAGCCATAACCCATGATCTGTTCTGAAATAATTTAAATATGACTCAAAATGTTATCAACCCAAGAAAATTAAACCAAATCAGCGTAGTTTCCTATTCACCAACCATTTCTCCTAGCTAAAAGTATAGAAAAGTTGCTTGAGCCTTGTGCAGAAACTCCCTTGTACATCCTCCAATAGCACTAGTCCTGTATCAGATCTGAGACTCATAGCCCTCTACTGAAAAACAATTCAGAGGAAATAAGCTACCTAATGCCACTACAATTTGAAGAATAGCAAAGAATTTCTACTCATCATCAGAAACAAACAAAAATATTATTACAAATCCATGTAGACCCCCAAATGATGCTAACAGTGTGCACTCAAAGCTACAATTTCACTGGGGAAAGCAACATGATTTTTCTTGTTGTCCTCTAAGACGACAGAAATATGCTGCTATGCTAACAGAAACATTTTGTCCTACTGTCTACATGTTTACCATATGTTACGCAGCAGAATTCATATTAAACTGTTGTCTTTCTGCTGTAGTTTTCTCTGTCCTTCACCTAGCTATACCTGGGACAGCAAGGACGTTTCTAATAGCAAAGCATACCTTTCACTTCTCCTCTGAGCGTCAGCTGGCTTCCTGATGCAGGGGCTTGTGTTGTATCAAAAACCAGTAGCAGAATTGTTTCTACTGTCCAATGCCAAAAAAACTCAAATGAAGCCATTTATCGAAGCTGATGCCCTCCTGACAAGCCAAGGAGCTGTGCTCCTGATCAGCTGGTTCTAAAAATACGTTCTGATGGACAGGTCAGCGGTGTGTACACTTGGTAGCACCACACTGCCTGCCACCACTGAAGTGCCATCAACATTTGCCTCTGTCAAACGTAACACAGAATGCTCAAAGCTATCCCTATTGTTTTTCTACTACAAAAAAAAAAAAAAGAGAGAGCAGAGTAATAATTTCACAAGCTGTTTATTACATTGATAACAATACAGTATAATAATAAGGAGCAATCAGGAGTTGCTTGCTGCTAAATACTCCTTTCACTTACTATCTTGACTGCAGTTCTATGCCAGTAAAGGGTTAGTAAGAGCTACATAAAGGTGAGCCAAAAATGTATTTCTAGGACCTTCATTCAAGATTATATTCTGTTGATTGACTGAATTTGTGTATGTGTACACATACATATGCAGGTACACACATATGTAGACTGTGTATATGTGCAGGAAATTGGTAGAGGATATCATTGTAAGGAAAACCCATCCCTCCTGTTACCTAAGCTGAGGCTAAGTTGAAATCAGAAGAGTGCAAAAATGTTAAAGGAGCAAAGGAAAAATTAAATAAAGGAAAAGACTTAGGGGAAAGGAGAAGGACAGTAGGCTAGAGGAACTGATAGGAACACAGGTGCAGACTCTGGCTTGGATTCTGTGGGAAAACTGGTATCAGAGCAAACCCTGGGAAGCAGACTTCCTTACTGCTTCTCTGCCCTGCTCACCGAAGTTCTCTCTCTGGGTTTGATCAGCAAGACATGTGCATAATTTCTATTAAATAAAAAATGGTGGATAGAGTACTACAGGCTTTTCTTTTTAGTCCTCCTGAGACTTTTAGTTGTAATCACATACTTATTTCCCAAAATAACTAGGATCAAATAAACACACATGAGCTAGTCAGGAAGGTCTGATATATATTACAATCTGTTAGCTGTTTCATCATCGATTTTTAAAAGCTAAAAGCACATCAAAACTGCGTCCTCTTTTGTTTTCTTTTGCTGTTGCACAAGGCCCAGGACAAGAGTTCTACTCTGTAAGCGAGACTCTGAGGGACTTCTTACATAGGAACATGAAACATTTTCATATCTAACTTAACAAGAAATTTAATTTTTAATGTCACTAAATACACTCTTAATCAGAATTTTCTCTGCTACAGCATACACTTACAAGGGATGAATTAAAATCTTTTCAGTATGGTCTTATCAAGTTGCATTTGTGTTTATATCTTATCTACACAGAGTAAGTATTTTCTCACACAAAGACTATCAGATCAGTCAGACAGCAGCAATCTTGCATATATATGCAGGATACAACTCTGGAGTTGAAGCATCATTACAAGTGCAGAACAAAACTTTTATTTTATGTCTTATTTGTAACTGTCACTCTGCTTGATAATGAATAAGACAAATAAATGTATATGCATATATAGAGATATATTTATAGAAGCAAAAAATATTAGGGGCATTTTTCATTTCTAAAAACCAACATGCAAGTCTACAGGTATTCTTGCTAAGTTTATTCTTACCGTGTTATACCTCCCAAAAAATGGGTTCCTAGGGCTTGTAGAAGATCTAATTACAAATAAGTAGAATGAAAGTATTATCATATGCAATCTTAATCTACTCTTGTCCAAAACATATAGCACACAGAGATGTCAGGACTACATTCTAAAGGGAACGTTTCATTCCTACGCTTTTCACTGTTAATGTCACTACAGGAAAACCTGTTAGCAGCAATCAAGACAACTTACTTCAGAGCATACTTCAATTTTATTTCATTTCCAGAACTATTTTTAGGTGCATAAGGAACTTGGAAGAATTCAATAACTGCATTTTAATCATGCAAATCATGGAAATCGATGCTACTTCAATCACATAGATGTTTATAATCATCCATCACCTAACACGAAACTTTAGTTTCCATATCATACATGATTTCTCAAGACAATCGCAGATTAAAAATCTATTTTACTAAGTAAAATCTGTCCCAACAGTGTAAAATCTGATAAAAGATTTTAAACATACTTGTCTCTAACAAAATAAATCTGGGAGAACCACAGAACATTTTGCATCGTTATGCAGTCTTCTTATAACAGAGTTACTGACCCGCCTCTGGGATGTGAGGGTAACGTGGTATGGTAAAGCAACAGAGATCAGAAAGTTGAAGTGGTGGGGAAGAGTGGGTTTGATCCTAATGTGGATCAAATCTGAATATGTTGCAATAAACTTACAAGTCTACAATCAGTTACTCTTAAATCCCTGTGAATGAAACAGAGGCAGACTTAAATCAACTGAAATGTGGAATGCAGATACCGTGCACCGTGCCTTGGAAGTCAGCTTCAGGTATTTGCCTAAATTCAACTGTTAAGCTCAGAATATTTACACATAATACCAACCTTCATAAATACAAGCATAAATGGGCTGTCAGCACCATTTACCTATTTTCTGTTTACATTATATTCTTCTACCAGCATAACTCTTGACAATCGTTATATATACTTACCACTGTGCCTAGAAACTGAATGCTTGTATCTCCAGAGGCGTTACGAGAAAGCCGCTGAAAGAAAAAAAAAGATGTAAAAACTGATTAGAAGCTTCTCTGGAGTTTTAAATCATTCTATTTTCCTTCTGTCACATCACTGTAAAGTACTCAAAACAAATTGCGTACACAAAACTATACATAAAATAGATAAAAATATAACAATTTCCTTTAAGAATTCCAGTACTCGAGGTCTAAGTCACACTTCCGCTCGGACTTTGGTTTTGTTTCATTCAACTCAATAAAATTCATTTCTGAATAACAATGAAAACAAATATGGGCAAGTACAACACAGAACAACCTTGGGCTTGCAGAAAGATGAATGTCATGAATAATGATGTTTTCACCATCTCTAAATGTTTGTGATTCTGTATTCCTGTTACTCACATTTAGTATTATCTTCATTCTCTCCTAATGAGAGACATTTTAATCTCTTTTTAAAACGCTACTTTGAAAACAGGGGGAAAAAAAAGACCTTATGAAATGTCTGGTCACCTACTGTGGTTCATGAGTTGATTGAAGTTATTAAACAGTCTTCAAATATTACACTGTCAGTAAGCCATAAGACAACACAAAAAAAATGTTATTGATTTAACACAGTATTATCCATAATCTAAATATGCAAAACACACAAAGAATTCTTTCTTCTTGTGAATCACCTCCTTCAATCTGAAAAGTTTTTTCTCCTTTTTTCTTCCTGTTGTTAAAATTATGGCATATATAGACCCAAAACCAGGGCCCTAATCACGGAACGCAGCCCTAATACACAATGCCAGGCGTATACAGAAGCAGAGATTTGAGAAGTTGAGTATAAATTGCAAACAGAGCGCTGTGCAGAGATCTTCAGCATTTTAAAGACAATGAATCCTAAGTATTGGGCTGCAAATCATCTTGAGAGATCTTCTAGTCTAGTACCCTGGCAGAATCAAAACACACCTGTGTCACTCCAAAACAATGTGTGCCTAACCCATTCTTAAAATCTTCCAATTGCAGAGATTTCACAGTCTCCCTAAGAAATTTACCCCAGTGTTCAGCATCCTTATCATTAGCAAGGTTTTTTTCATAATAGCTGGCTAAAACAACCCTTACTGAAGCCGCAGCACATTAATTCTCCTCTTCTCCATCACAGATAGGAAACACAGATTATTCCCTTTCTTTTTACAGCTACCTACAAGTATGTGAAGAGCCATTATCGCGGCTCCCTTCAGTCTTATCTTGTTCAGACTAAGTGAGAAACTGATATACAACAATAGCTAGATATCCGCCGAAATAATTTTAATAGCAATAAATTAAATTCTGATCTCTTTTCAATAATGGTGCATATTCCTCAGCTAGGCTTTATGAAGTAATAATTACTACAACCCAAACATGCTTATTTTTTGACTTAACAGGTCACACACTGACACTGCAATCTGTACAATCATATGAAAACAAAGGACGATGTGCCAAAGCCTGACATATTTCAACAATAATGATTAATGGAATGGAAAATATGGGAAATAAAATTTCATACAAAACCTGACGTTTACTTTTATAAAGGAAACAGGAATATACACTTTTCCCACAGTCTAGGATAAACACAATCAGGTTTTGGAAACCACAAAGAAGAACAAAGTACCGGCTGCCTACAATGAATGAACTGCATGCCAAAACAAACAAGTCCCAACCACTTGATAAGCTGTCAGAAAATGGCAAGCCGAAAAAAAATTAAAGGATTTAATTTCTTTTTTTCCTGGAATGCCCTCCACCCTCGTTAGAGTTCTGTCACTTATTGTGCTACCCTTTTGTCCGCTTTCAAGGGTCATTAGAGACCTTTTCATGTCCTAATAAAAATTCCATTTTTTTGGCTAATCTCCCTGTCACACAGAAAAACACAACTTAAAAAACAAAACAAAACAACAAAAAAAAGAAAAATAGAGCCCTTTTGTCATTTTCTTTAAAGGCTTTCAAAGCAAAGCCAGGTATCTTGACAACTTGACTTATTTTTCACAACTGAAAACCAAATCACTGAAGTATTTCCTCACACAGATTCTCTTTACTCATAATTAAATCAGCTAGCATAGCAATAAGCAAGCCCTTTTGAACATAATTTAATAACGAATTTAATAAAGCCAAATAAATTTATGTGTATCAAGAAAGCACCTTCTAAAGGCATAGTTTCAAGACAAGACAACAATGTAAGCAGCATTTTTCCTGCTCGGATGCTGTTGAAGTGCACTGGTATCACAGTATAGTAAATCCTCACTGCTACTGTTTGCTCTGCCCAAAATACAAAGCATTACATTCAGTTGTTGATAGCATTAAGAGTCAGCATAAGCACTAAAATCTCTCTCTTGAATTAACAGCCAGTGAGAAGAAAAAAAAAAAAAATAACAGGGAAGGTGAGGAAAACCGTTAACAAACAGAGGAGAAAAAGAAACTTCCCTTCTGGGTATATTTCAAAAAACAAAAACAAGAAAGAAAGGTAGAGAAATTCTCCAAGTCACAAAACATATGTTACATCAAGACCAAAAAGAGAACTGCCAGGCTTTTGAGAAGCATGTTACAAAAGAAGTCAGCACATTATCATAATTAATGTTTCAAATTACAGTTGTAAATAAATTTCAGCTGTTAGATGTGATTAGATTTTTTGAAGCATATTGAAAGGAGTTATTTCTGTTCCACTGGTGGGCTTGTGTTTCTGGGATTTGTAAATGTAATTGATGTTTTCAAGAAAATGAAAGGACATGGTTAACAATTATTCTTTTATTTTCCACCTCTTTAGAAAAAGGACCAGTCTCCAGTTTCCCTTGTAAAGTTAGATATTTACATATTCTATACCTCATAATAGATGGTTTCATATTGCATGTGATAGCAGGAAAGTAATCAAATAGAGGTAACAAAAGAGAATAGCTAATTATATGCATTGTCATTGTTTTCCTAATAAATTGCAAATTATTTACTAGGAGGTTTACACCAAAAAGCAAGGGAAGTCTACCATTTGAACAAAGACAAAACAACACTGTCTGTTTACCTACCAATACAGTAAAATTACACTGTTGGCATTAATTACATTATCTTAGACATAACTGATGCTCTTCTGGTTGATTCAACTGATAGAGCTTCAGACTAACTTAATTAGCATAATATGAGTTAAAAGTACAATTTTTTTCCTTATGAGAAAGTAACGAGCTAAAACAAATCTGAAAAAAAAGAAATCACAACTTCAAAAAATCCATCTGCAATCTCAAAGCTGTCAAATGGGTGTGAGTGTTACATAAATATTATATGTATTTTTACACACACAGGTTACAGTATGCTGTACTGCATATGCTATGCATATACAAACAAAATGCTTATGCACGCATGTAAAAATAGACAAGTGTATACAACCATACAAAATGTGTTTGATTTTCCTCTTCTATCTTAAGTGTATCCTATACCACAGTCATTTCACAAATAATCACTTTAATCTGTAAATCTCAGTAAATTACCAGAGGTTAGTGGGATATGACTTTAAATTCTTCTGCTTTGCCACAGAAAATTATTTCCACTTAGTTGGGTATCAATGATCTATTCATCGTAAAAATGCAGTAGGGTTACAATCAGCTTTACATTAAGCCTGCAGTGGATGAGCACTCGCAGATAAAAATGATAACAACCTTCACATGAAGAAGGATAAAGCAGCTCAGTCAAACATAAAATATGTATTATTGAAAGGGATTCTAAACCGACATAGACATTATTAGACAACAACAAGATCTCAGAGTATTTTCCACAAATCTACTGGTACCTTGGGCTCTCTGAGCTACTGGAGGGGAGCAGCTGCAGGGAAGGAACGATACCAAAACAAAGAAACTCCAACAGACCAAAAGCGATTTTTTTGCTTTGCTTACAAATGAAAAAGTAATGTGTCAGGTCAAAATGAGTATGAACTGGCAAAGGAAGTCATACATATAAGTTTCCCAAACACATTTATCTTGAACTACTACATACCACCTTTATTTGTTGAAAGTAAAGCTGGAGACCATTTGTTACAGAAAATGTGCAGATTGTCATTTGGCCAACGTTTTTTGCAACTTTTTCAAACCATGGTATGACTACATTAACAGTCAGACAATATGTATCAGACTATATGGAACAAAAACAAAACAAAAAAAATCAAGCCCAGAAAACCCACTGATAAGTATCTAAAATTATTACAGAAAAGCATAGATAAAATATTCAGTGAAACACTGTGTGGTTTCCCAGCACGGTGCTGTTTTTAAGAATGCAGAAGTTCTTGCAGCCCCTATTGCTTCGTCTCAACTGCTCACTATCAGAAATACTTAATATTATATGCCATGAATTTCAAACAGAGAGCGCTATCCACTTTCTGGCCAATACTTATAAATTCTTGAAAATTCAACCTAGAAAAATGCAAGCCAGAATCACTCCCAGACAGGTTTAATTAAGAAAAAAATTATTACTGCAATAGGGAAGTTGGGGGAAAAACCCACAGTATTTTATCTTGTAAAGTTACAGCAAACTCATCTGCTAGTACGTCATCTATGGGATTTTGTGTATGTGAGGGTCCTTGGACATCTGGAAAACTCCATCATCCACCTCTGTCACTCCTGGCATTGGAGTCACATGGTTAGGTCAGAGAGGAGGAGAAAGTTGCAGAAGTAGCTGTGAAACCATGAAGTCATCTTCTTGTCAAAATGTGAGGATTGGTTTGGCTTTATCAGTCTCTTTTTCCTTCTCCTCCTACAACCTTTGCAGAAATCAGAACTTCACTTCAGGACTCCTTGTCCATCCTGCAATGTCCCAGTCAAGGGATGTCATCCCAGATTAGCAATGTAACCAAGCTTACTTGTATGTTGGAGACTGTCCATATTGCCCTCTGTGTTCAGACTTGTGCAGCCTCGCAAGTCTTTCCACTTAGGGGATCATTCTACTTTTGTCACAATTTAGCGTTCTCCACTGGTGGTGCCATCATTTCTTCCCTTTAGTGCATTAAACTACAGATGGAAACTTAGCTCGATTTTGAGTGCTGCTCTACCCTTAGCCATTATCAGTTTTAGAACATTCTTTATAGTAAATGAAGCCTCGGTTAGCTGTTCTTCCTCAGGGCACGTCCACATTTCCCATGTTCTTAACAAGGGCAGCAGCCACCCAGTGGGGAACAAGATGATCAAGTCCTGCTGTGTATGAAGCACTTCGACATGTGAAAGATGTCTAAGACTGGCATAAGTGGTACCTTGCTGAAGTAGTCTCTCCTTTTAAAAGGGATCCTGCCAGGATGCTAAGACAGCGGCCTTCCCTGGCACCTGTTGCAAGCTACCTCAGTCCTTTTCCAGGGACTAAAGGGAATCTATTCCCAAACAGTACAAATACAGATGTTAAACACAGAGTGAATGGCTTACAGGGCATCAATCCACACAGATAAAGGTGTGAGTGCAGTTTTTAAGAGGCTGAGGCACCATACTACTACTTTTAAAAGAAGAATCATTCTCTTAATGCCTAATTACAGCAGATGGCTTAGGAATTTCTGTCCTCCCATGAACAGAAAAATGGAAACACAGACCCTTCCCAGTACTTCTTTACATGATAGCCAGTGTTAATGTCACTTCTTACTTCTTTTTGCCAAGCTTTAGACAGGCATATGTTTAGTAAAAACACCACTGCAGCGTATGTTTTATATACACCTTCCAAGCATGTCCATGTGCTCCTTTAATACCCTGAGGCAGGTAGGTGTTATAAAGCAGTGGATGAGAGAGGCTTTGGGGGGAAAAAAAGAAAAGCACCAAAAAAAAAAAAACCACAGGAAAGACTGTTTATTTAGTGTTGGTAAAGAATGAATCCAAAAGACATTTACTCCAGCCCAATATTTCCAGCTATTTACAATAATGAAGAGTTTAGTCCTCCCTGTGAACTTCTAATTTTTTCCTGTTATTACATTAAAACATAAAATCACTAAAACATTTTGAAACTATACCCTTCTTTTGATATGCTGTAATGTTTTGCAGGGTGAGAGTGTGCAGGTAATACACTGCCACGCGATTCTAGATCTGACAGTGTCTATGACTGCCCTGACACAGATTCTTTGCAGAATCCATAGTCTTTTCTCACTCCGTGATGTCCCTCCTCTTCCTTCCCCTTTGCTCTCTGAATGCGTTACCACATTCAAGAGAACCATTCCTTGTCTTTGAAGGTTTAGATATCATAAAATTACAACATCTGTCAACAACTGAATACAATGCTTTGGTCTTTGGACACATATAGCTTATAGTTATTCATCCTGTCATTAAAATTTATAGCTCCTTCGGAAAAAAAATATGGCATAAGATACTGTGACAACTGACATGATTTGATTAACCCCTTGAGTATACAGGATATTACTAAACCCATTAGGTTAAAGAAAGGGAAAAAAAGTATGGGTTTTGTAGATAGAGCTTTATCGTGGAAGACCTCTCTCTGAAAAGCAGACAAACTCCAGAGGGATTGATTGGGCATAGCAGTTGATCACTTGTTTCCTTCCCACATGAAAAAAAAAACAAAAATCATTTCCGTGAAGGAATCTGTAAAGGTGGTGGTATGTTCTTTTTGCTTCAGCTGCTTAATTTAAAAAAAAAAAAAAAAAAGCAGCGGTAACCTGTTATTTGATGATATTTTATTTCCCTGAATTTTCCAGTTGCCTCCACACATTCTCCATTTGAACCATGGACGAGAGTGTGGAGTCAGCCTTGAGTTAAACAGTTTTCACACAAACTGCAGACCACTCACGAGATTCAGGTACTTGCTATTTAAAGTAGACATTAATACAAATATTCTCGTATGACAGCAAAGAATATCCAATATTTTTAGACTTCATGACTCAGGAGCTGACCATACTGCTGTCATATAGTCTATATGTCTATTCAAGGTTTATTTTAAAAAGTAATAATTTTAACAATTTTGGCAAGCACCCATGTCAATGAAGCCATATTACTAGTAATTGTTTTAATATGCATTACTGACAATTACAGCAAGCAGCACCAAAAAGGCTAGCTTTTACACACCTTCCCTTTCCCGACAAACCTTGTAAATAGAAGAAGTCTCAGTCCTTCCTTAAATCACCCATGATTAAATGATGAAATCTAAGCAGTACAATTACTAATTTTCTTGTACAGAATCTTTCACAAACTCAGCAAGTTGAATTATCTAATAATTATCTAAAGCAGATCACTCAGGTCTTCTTAAGTACACCTCTGAGATATGCAGGGAATCATGCATGCTGATGAAGCTTCAGAATTCCTTCTAACTATGACTTTTCTCTGCTTCTGTGTCTGGTCCTGTGGGAAGGATCCACCTCCACCCACAATAACAGCTATGTTGTTTGCCAAGGGTGACACCGGGGACATCAATATCTGCACTCTAGAACGCTGCACAGCTTCAAAGTTTCCCAGCAAAAACCTCCTTGCCAAGAGTTTATCTTTTTTTCCTTGCCCACATGGTTTCCCCCCACCTTCCCAGCAATTACCAATCAGAACTGAAATTCAATAGGAACATCACCACCATGCTTAGTTTTGGTTAAAAAAGCCAGAGGAAATAGCTGAAGTCAGTAATGAGAACAGATAACAAATCAGTGAACACTATTAAGTTATGGCAGAAGTCTAGGTTTTGCCCATGCTTTTAACACTGAGCACAGTTGTGGTACCCACAGCTCAGAAAGGAGATAAAAGAAATGGAATGGAGCACCTCTCCTCCGAGGACAGGCTGAGAGAGTTGGGGTTGTTCAGCCCAGAGAAGATAAGGCTCCAGGGAGACGTTATTGCAGATTTTCAATACTTAAAGGGGCCTCATAAGAAAGATGGGGACAGAGGTTTTAGTAGGACCTGTTGCGTTAGCACAAGGGGTAATGGTTTTAAGTTAAAATAGGATAGATTTAGACTAGACAAAGAAAGGATTTTTTCACAATGAGGGTGGTGAAATGGTGGAACACGTCGCCCAGAGAGATGGTAAATGCCCCATCCCTGGAAACACTCAAGGTCAGGCTGGGTATGTTCTGAGGAACCTGATCTAGTTGAAGATGTCCCTGCTTATTGCATGGGAGGTTGGACTAGATGACCTTTAAAGGTCCCCTCCAACTCTAACCACTCTATGATTCTATGATGTTGAGAGCAACACAGACATAAAGACAGGCTTCTCTGCAAGGAACAACTCCGCACCTCTGAAGAGCAGCAACTGAATGAGGATGCAAGCAGCATGGACACAGTGAGTAAGGATCAACTGCTCACAGTCTATCTGATACAGGAACTAGGAGGAGCTTCAAATGAAGCTAAAGGGCACTGCCACAGCTATTATTAGGCAATGAGAAGGCTTGTCCTGGTTTCAGCTGGGATAGACTTAATTTTCTTTCCAGTAGCTCTTGTGTTTTGGGTATGGCATGAGAATGATGCTGATAATGCATATTGGTTTAGTTGCTGCCAGGTGATATTTTACATTAGTCAAGGACTTTTTCAGCTTCTCATAGAAGCTCAGAGGGAGCATAGACAGAATGAGCTGGCCAACAAATATTTCATACCATAGACGCCATGCTCAGTATATAAGTGAGGGTTGGCCAGGGGGCAGGGATCCGCAATCACTGCCCAGGACAGGCTGGGCAGCCAATCACCAGGTAGTGAGAACGGCTTGTGTTGTATTACTTTATTTTGTATATTCTTTTACCATTTTTTTTCTTTTCCATTATTGTTCTATTAAACTGCTTTTATCTCAACCCATGAGTTGGGTTTTTTTTTCCTTTCCCCTCCTTTTCTCCCTCTTCTCCCTACCCTGCTGGTGCGGGGCAGTGAGCGAGCGGCTGCATGGTCCTAGTTGCCAGCTGGGGTTAGACCACAAGACAACTGCAGGGAAAAAAGTGACAATAAAAGTGCCCTGACCAACAGGTATTAATACTTTCCAAAAAATTTCAAAAGCCTGAAACACAGTGAGGCATACCACACGGTGTGCCACAGGCTTTTGTATTTGTCTTTTACCTGGGATACTTGAGAGCTTGTTCGTATTTGTCTCAAATACTAAGAGAATGTCAAGCAAGGTGATAAAAATCGGTTTCTCTGTATCATATCCACTGATCATTTTTGGAGTTCCAAGGCTGAGCTTCGTTTTCTCAGATGACTGTGGCTGGATGAGCAAACAGGAAAACATGGGCAGCCTGTATTTCTATACTGCTAAATAAAGGAGGGTCATGGACTGATGCCTGGTCCCAAAGCCAAACGGCCATGACTATCTCAGTCCCACTGCTTAGGTCTAAACAGCATGGCATAAATCTGTACCAGATTTGTCCAGGTCAGCCACAACTGAAACAGGCTAAAACAAAGACAAGGAGTGAGCTACCAATTAATCAACACAGGCCATCAGGAATCCAGTGCTGGGACGCATACTCTGGCTTTTCTTTACTTAACAGTACAGACGTTGGGATCGAGTGCACCCTCAGCAAGTTTGCCAACACCACCAAGCTGTGTGGAGCAGTCAACATGCTGGAGGGAAGGAATGCCATCCAGAGGGACCTGGACAGGCTGGAGAGGTGGGCCTGTGCAAACCTCATGAAGTTCGACAAGGCCAAGTGCAAGGTCCTGCACATGGGCCGGGGCAATCCCATACACAAATACAGGCTGGGTGGAGAATAGATTGAGGACAGCCCCGAGGAGAAGAACTTGCAGGTGTTGGTTGATGAGAAGCTCAACATGACCCAGCAATGAGTGCTCGCAGCCCAGAAGGCCAACCGCATCCTGGGCTGCATCAACAGAAGTGCGGCCAGCAGGTCGAGGGAGATGATTCTGCCCCTCTACTCTACTCTTGTGAGACCACAACTGGAATATTGCATCCAGCTCTGAAGCCCTGAACAAAAGAAGGACATGGACCTGTTGAAGCAGATGCAGAGGGGGGCCATGAAGATGATCAGAGGGTTGGAGGACCTCTCCTATGAAGACAGGCTGAGAGAGTTGGCGTTGTTCAGCCTGGAGAAGAGAAGACTCTGGGGACACCTTATAGTAACTTTCCAGTATCTGAAGGGGGCCTACAAGAAGGCTAGAGAGGGGCTTCTGACAAGGGCATGTAGTGATAGGATGAGGGGGAATGGCTTCAAACTGGAAGAGGGCAGGTTTGGATTAGATATTAGGAAGAAATTTTTCACTATGAGGGTGGTGAGGCAGTGGAACAAACTGCCCAGAGCTGTGGATGCCCCATCCCTGGAGGTGTTCAAGGCCAGGCTGGATGGGGCTTTGAGCAACCTGGTCTAGAGGAAGGTGTCCCTGCCCATGGCAGGGGGGTTGGAACTAGATGAATTTTAAGGTCCCTTTCAACCTAAACCATTCTACAATTTGGATAGAATATATCCAAATGTCTGCCCCAGTTTGCAAATTCTCTCTTTGAGAGACAATCTAGCAAAAATAATTCTGAAGTCATGGGTAAATGATGACAGCAGATAGCGTGCAGTAATTGCACAGTGCTAAAGAACACTGTCAAGCAGTCTTCATGTACGCTGCTCACTAAAGCTTCCCAAAATAATTTTCAGGGTTTAAGAAAATGAGTGTGCTGAAGTAATAGTACTTTAGATCAAAAACCTATATAATATATCATTATCAGAGATTACATCTGAGATCTCAAAACAGTAAAAAAAAATAAGTGGGTAATTTTTCTAAAAAAAACATTACATGTTTGAAAAAAGTCTCCATAGGGTTGAAGGAAATGAATACTTGGGTATAGGCTTTGTTCTCCTGTCAGACATTTCCCAGAATGGCAGATATTTCCCAGGAAGAAAGGCTTCATAACCTACAGCATTTTCATTTTTTTTTTCTGTTGTTATAAACCAAAATAATAGTAAAAAGAAACATTATATCAGAGAAGCACTTAAATTTGTCATATCCCAGGATGTAGAATATACTCCTCCTGCTGCAATTGTCGATGCAATAAATAAACTAAATGAAAAAATAAGTGATGCCATCACTGAATTCCCCATAACACTAAGTAGAGAAAACTCCATGGATAACGCTTCATCTACTTCATTCACAAAAACACTTGAAGCTTTATATTGATGATTTCAGTTTTACAGGATCATGTTCTTGGTTAGTAACTCCATTACTCTCTTAATTACACCTTGCTGTGACTGATAAAGACCTTTTCACTGTAGAGCTTGGGATGTCCAACAGTCATAGAACACAGTTAGGCTGGAAGGGACTTCTGGAAATCAAAGAGTCATATTCCCCTTTCAAAGCAAGGCTAATGTCACAAGTAATATTGAGCTGCTCAGGACCTTGTCCAATTGAGTTCTGTCTACATCCTACAGGGCTTCAGTTCAGCAGAGACCAGTCCTCTGAAAGCCAGGAAATACAAAGAGCAGGCAACATCAGCGCCACTGTAAAATTGCTTTGCCATAGCTGCAAAAAGCCACCAAGAGTTTTCCAGGCTCCAGGCAGAATACCTGCACTACCTTTAGAGGGTGGGAGGTTTTATTACAGCAAGCTAGCAGAGTTGTGAAACCAGTGTGAGCTGACAATATGCCAGGGGAAAATGCTGGGTGCATACGATATGACAAAGAGGTGTGAGCGTTGGCAAAAGATGGTGACAAACAATTTATTCTGTCTCAGAATTCTTTTGCTACAGGGAAATGTCTGCAAGTAAATGGTATATAAGGATCGGTTGAGTGTTTGATAATGACATAAATGAACGCAGAGCATTTAACAGCAGTAAGGAGCTGTAAAATTTGTCCATGTGGTGTTGCCATAGAGTAGCACCAGAACTTGAATGGTCAGTGGGGTGGTTTTTGAGAACTTGCCCAAATACAACTAATGCCAAACCAAACAAGGTTTGAAGATCTCCTACAAGCATGTTTTTTTCTTGGGCAACCTTCTCTCTCTGCAGAGACCTGATCTTCCTGCACAGTGTCCCAGTAGAAGGCACCTACGTGCAACCTGACTGTAGTAAGGACAGACTTGCAGTTAGATTCAAGTCCATCTGCTGGACTTCATGGATTCATTGTTTTATCTTGAGGTCCCCTTAGATTCTGGTTCACATGAGGGAATAAAAGGAAACGTTCAGCTCTGAGGAAAAAGCAGCTTATTCCCTTCTCTCTTTCCACCCCCTCCCCAGTTCATACACACAGGGAGAGAGAAGTAATCATAGACGACAACTTCTACAGGCACAGGGCTTATTGAAATCCAGCTTGCTTGTACATGGGAGCAGTGGCAGAGGGTTAAAAACGCCCTCATTGTCCCAAAACCTGCCTGCTGTCCTTCTTCCAACTGTTACTACATTTTCTAGGACACCATTCTGAATGACCACTCTCCCTTCCAGTGTCCACTGGAGTTCTTACGATTCTTTTCCACAACTCAACCAACTTCCTGTTTTCCATGTGCTCTTCACAGGAATCATTAAGCACCTCATTTATTTGTTTATTTTTTCTCTAAATATTGCCTGAAAGGCTATACCATATTCAAATAATGCTTTTCATATATATATGTATTTTTAATATGTATTTTCAATTAAACAACAGGCAATCCTTTCAAATCTGAATCCTCATGAAGACATATTGTAAGCGCATGCCTACAGTTATTCTCTGATTTTCAGCAAAGGCAGATTCCAAAAACACAATAGCTAAGTGTAAGTCAGATTCTGAGCCACTAACATCTTTGGAAAGAGGTAGGGGAAACCATTTTGGCAAAGTCTTTTTGCACACAAGAATTTCATTTGCTTGGGAAACAAAATCCTACAACTCACAAAGCGCTAAATTCAGCCTCCCCAAATGAGAGGTAGAGTCTATGCGTAAGTGGAGAAAACGCTGAGAAACGGAGATTAGCTGAGGAATTACTGAGAACAACAATAAAAAACCCCATGACGGAATCTGTGTACTTCAAGAAATGCTACAGGGTCTGCCCACACCCTCAGCCCCAGAGACTGTATCACCGAATTCTCTTGCTCAAACGATTCCAAGTTTTCATCAGTCCATCACCTTCTATAACATCCTATGGATTTCACAGTAATCCAAAGCAGCACAAAGACTTCAGAGCCCTTACACTTACAGCCAAACAGACCTGCAGTATACCCCAGGGTTTTGGTCCCTCTATCACCTGGGGACCCGGCCAGGCACTCTGCAGCGCCCATCTGCTGCACACAGATGGGCTTCCTCGCAAAGGAAACAAAAGCGGGAGGGAGGGAGGGAGGGAGCTGCCACACATCCTAGTTGTGCCCTGATATGCCCTAGACAGACTGTGACCAGGGCACATACCTCTTCTCAGGTGCTCAGATGTATTCCCAAGTCCCGTACTCCAGAAATAGTCTTACAAAACCTGGTTTTTAAACTCACAGGCCTCCTTAACTCTGTGGCAGAGTTGGTGCTCTGCTTTGCTCTAATGCACATGGAGCCTTCAGCAAAGGAGTGGAAATACAGGAGCACGCTTAATTACTAATTTTTAAACGTGCGACAGATACGCAACAATTTGAATGTCTAGACTATAATTTACATAAATACATTTTAAACCAAAACATTTTAAAACTATTTATTTCCTGCTTCCATGCTTAAGTGCTTTGCTGGATTGGGGCCAGACTGCAGGATCGAGCCGAAGGTGCATAAATCAAACCTTCAAAGAAATAGAATGTTCACAAAGACTGTATTTGGTTGAGCAAATTTAGAAGAATGAAACCAACTATGAAGAGAAATTAGATTGGCTGAAAATTAATAAAGCACAGCTGGAATTATTCGATTCATCCATATTTGTTGCTTAAATGGCTCTAGGGCTAAGTCTTGCTGAAAGAAGATACTTCAAGACTCAGGGGTCAATTGCTTTTGGAGACAAATTGACCTACAGGAATACACTTGTCTAATTTGGTTCTTGCAGTGGGGCAAGTCTACAGAAATATATAACCAAAAAACCAATTTAGATTCCAGTGAGCGGATATCAGAGGTCAAGTTTAAGGTTCCCATAAATTTACATACATACACTAAAAGATTAATAACTTCTCAAGCTACTGGCTTTCTTTGCTAAAAGCAAAGACTTATAGATAACATCTGAGAAAGAAACAACATATGTGCTTATTCCACATTCTGTTGGATAGATACCAGGCAGCCAGCTCAGTGCTTGTTGCTGTGGCTAGCCCTGCAGTATTTCAAACAATTCGGTCGTACTCAGGGAGTGCAAGTAACACTATTGCTGGCTCAGCTCCTAGAAGAAAGCGTGTTCAGAACTCACGATCGTTGATTTTGAAACTAATTGTATGTGCCAGTTCAAATACTACACTTTTAGTTAACTGGTCTTACTACTATTATTTAGATACCTGTATCCGGCCATACAGTTATTACAGTTTGCAATGAGGCCTTTAGAATGGATAACTATTCAAAATATAATGTTTTTCTCCTAGATACATGTCGTATGTTCATAAATTGGTATTGTTTCCTAATCAAAATTAGGAATTTCTTTTATAAAATAGCAGCAAGATAGACCACTATTAAAAGATAAAAATACAACTTACAAATTTATTTTAGATATACGTAAGCCATGAAACTGGCATTAACCTTTCAAGAAATCTAGAAAACTTAAGTCCAGAGTTTACTTGGGAACGTCATGAAAATTTCACTCTCCGTCAACACTATCCTTGAAAGACAAAAAATATTGTATCTTCAAGTTGCAGTCTTTTAAATTCAGTCATAGCAAAAATAACATTTCTATTTGGGTAATTTACCAGGGGTGTAAAGGAAAAAATAAATCACATATTCCACTGTAAATGATCAGAAATCAGATCACTGATAAATGTATACAAAATAAACAGATAATGTCATATGTGGGAAAAAAAAATTCAAAAATTCAAAAAATTCAAAAATTTCAAAAATTCATGAAGTTTTTATTTTTTTGTTTCTTTTCACTGCTTCCAGGGTCAACAGATATTTATAAATGAATGATCTATCAACAAATATGCAAATCCTGACTGGTATTGCCTTCAGAAAATTTGCATGGCAGTTAAAGGCACACCCTTATGTTTGGAGTTGTTTTCAAACACATTAGTGGTCAGAAGGAAAGAATAAACATGAATCTTTTTAGATCTCTTTTCTTAGAACCGCATAGGTTTGGGATCTTTTTCTATACTTTTCTTTTCAAATCATTTCATACAAGGATATATAAAAACATGTCACATGGGAGATGCACTGTCCCGCAACTTTCCATATGCAAAGGCCCTAAAGTGGAAAAACGACGCAAGTCAAACATGAAGAAGAGAATGATTTTACTGCAGGACCCCACCTTTTTGTGGTGGGGTCCTTTATTTTTTAAGTGATTAAGAAACTGTATCTCCTCACAGCCATTAAGTAAAGAGATCCTAAAAACTGGGGTAAATTTCTGGCTAAAATAAGCAACAACTCTTTAAATGAATGATGTCCAAACCTCTAGATGAGTAAGTCTGAGACAAGTTCACCCCACTGAAGCCCTGGATGTATTCAAAGCAGAAAGATTATGTTATTTGCACAACATCACGTAATTTTTCTGATGCAGCAAGTTTAGACCCCACGTATCAGTATTATTTGTATACCCAAAGGTTTCTGGTTATCTTAGCTCTACAAACGAAGCATTGGTGTATTTACCTGTATAGTCCTCTGAGTGCCATCAATGGTGACAGACAACAAGGGTGACGCCAGGTTCCACTCGCTGGTCACATTTAGTTTCATCCCATCAACTTCCACCTGTTATGACACCAAACAAGGCTGTTACTAAGAAGACAGACAGAAAACCGATCTCAAGTTCATTACTGCATACAAAGCAGCAACCATTTTAAAACAGATGGCTCCCAAACAACCTGTCATGTTTACTGCTTCTGCCATAAAAGACAGGGTCCAACAACAGAGTCTTCCAGCTATCTCTGGGGAGAGGTGAAGGACCTGTGAACAGCTGCCTCTGAGTAGCAAGGTTTCAAGTGATTTCCAGCAAGTAACAAACAGCCATCCAACTTTTAAACCTATCTGGACATGCTACATTTACTGCAATTAGACAAGTAATGCATATAAATTCCAGTGACACCTCGCAACCCACACAACAGGGCTTGCATATAATATTCTCTCCAAGGACCAAGGAAGAACTTTTCCTACGCTTCTAATGAAGGGTTTTGCATTGTTATCTTAATTAATATGAGGCAGTAATTAATTCTTTGGTGTTTTGCCTCCAAAGTCCAGAAAAACTTTGCAAATTCTGTCATGTTTTCTTCCAATATACAGCTGATCAGAGGAATACAGTTCCTGACTTGAATGCCAATATGTTTATCCAGAAAGATTTTTTTTTTAAAAGTCATCCCATAATCTTTATACAAAAATATTTCTATGTGAAGAGCAAAAATCCTGAGTTCTGAAGAAAGTCTAGATCAGAGTAGCTGTAATGACACTTCTGTTGTTCTCCCACTGTATAATACTGTTTAAAACACACACATAACACATTCAACATTGTAAGAGCCTCAGAGGAGGAGATGGATTATGAAAAAAAAATTACTATACATGGACTAATATTATTAATGATTAGTATTTGTGACATGTTTTGAACACTCATCATGCTATCTGAGGTAAGTAAATATGTTTTCAGTTATATATTTTACTATAAACAGAAGAAAAATCATGGTTGGCTGATTTCCTCAGAGTCTGAAAGATATTTTCAATCAGTAAATTACAGACAATATTGATAATGACGCAAATATTGTACACATTCTTAGTAAGCTAGAAGAAAATTGCTGAATTTAGAATAAAAGCTGAGCCCACATTTTGCAAAATAAAACTTATAAAGCCTGCTCTTTTAGATCTCAGACTAATCATTATTTCACCTTATAACAAGAACAGGCAACTGTAATCTTAGTGTAACTTAAAAGAAATCCATAACAGACAAGTGCAGAGGAGCAATGTGTAATTCGACAATTTTATTTCAGTTTTGTGGTGGGGTTTGGGAGGAAAACACCTGGCTTAAAATCCCACTAATTTTATAGACTTTAGTTTAGAACAGAAAATCTGCCTTTTAGTGATACAATCTACTCCATTTCTACAAGCTTTAACTATAAATAAAGTTACATGTAAAGAACATGAAGAAAAACAAGTCATTTATAATGGTTCACCGATAGGCCAGATTAGCTGGCATGCTTCAGGTACTTTACACTGCTCCAGTGATGCAAACCACCCATAAACCTGGCTTGAGTTAAGCCAGACCTGCAGCTGGTTTGCATCGTCAGAGCACCGCAAAGCAGCTGGAACACGCCGGTGAACCCAGCCAGCTCTCAGCAAACCTGAATCAGCAAATACTGTCTTTATTGAGAACAGCAGAAACATCTGAAAAAAAGACTTTCCGGATGGAGAAAGGCAAATCTGGTGCTCCGTCTCAACCCTCTTTGATTAGTAATTGAACTTTGGTAAGGCAATTATTTAAAAAGCTGTCTGTCACTCTCGCTATGACCAAAGAAAGACTGTCTGCGCTGGAGTCTG
>NW_009646761.1:3146089-3158750 GCF_000708025.1 Charadrius vociferus | reverse complement strand
CGAGCTACTGGCCACCAAAAAAAACTTCAACTGTACACCATGCTTGTTGCGCTGTGGGATTTACATGCAGCCTCACAGGAAGTCTATGGCCTATCTATAGTCCAAGCAAAGGGTGTTCCAGTGGCAAGATATAACTTGATAACTCCATAACAAACTCAATTTAATCATTAGTTCTTTTGTCACTGTACAGATGAACAAAATAAAAGTAAACCAAGTGTGTCACAGAGGTAAATGACCTGTTTAACATCCCTCAAAAGGGTCTATACAAGTCTAGCCATCATTGATTCCAGATGATGTTAGCATCAAAACATTTCTGATGGAAACCACCCTGAAAGAAGAGACACAAGCAGTCAGATGGTAGGTCTAAACAAGCCATGGCACTCTAGGAACACTATGGCTGCTTACGTGCAATAGAAAAAACAGCAGGCAATAGATTGCCTCTACTATGTTTTCCCCCTTCAAGAAAAATGAAAGGGCAAGAAGGGGATAAAAAAAGTGTGATTTGAACTAATCCATACGCTAGTAAACTGCATCAGTCTTCTCAGAGAACAGAGCTACAGACACTTAGCTGCTTTCACCTGGGGCTCACTGCAGTATGTGTAACTGGGAAAGATTATGTGAAGCCAAGAGGATCACAAGGAAGTTGTCTCTCTGCTCCAATAGGTAGGATGACAATGCCAGGAGGTCAAGCCATCAGAGAAAATGAACAAGGATTCAGGGTAAGAGATTTACCATGTAGTGAGCATGTTACTTTTGCTACAAATCTTCCTTCTGCAACTCGGAAGCCATCAGCCTAGCAAGGTTAGTTGGCAGAGGTAGGGGAATAGATAAGATGTTCAAAGAACTTGTCAGAAGTTTGCATTTGCCTTCATTCCTCCTCTAGCAATGGATATGATAATAAAACCTAACAAATGCTGCAATAAACCAGGACCTCTTTGCTTTAGTCTCGGGGGGCTGAAGGGGAACATGGGAATGGCTAATAAAGAGTTACATTGACTATCTCCTCCTTAATTTTTTTTTCTGTGCTCGTAAGAAAGCCAGGAACAAATCATCACTCAATGGATACTAACACTTGAACTGTAGGGAGGAGATCCCAGTCAAACCACTCACGTAGTGGTCCACGTTGTGCTTTACACCACATCTAGTCTGGCTTTACCCTCAACTACTCAGTTTCAAGTGTACACACGCATTGTGTTGCGCTGCCTGAGGAAATTACTCTATAGTAACTATGGTTGTTTGAACCATTGCTACACTGCATCAATGTGGCATGGATTTAATTTTATTTTTTTTTAAATAGGATTGATTGTCCCCCTGTAAGTGTATAAAAGATAAAAGCCGCCATGGTCCTCCTTTACAATAATTTCCAATTCAAAAGCTGTTGTAAATGAGGTCTCAGAAAGAAGAATGACAAGTCCAAGACACAATGCTAGAAAAAGGTCAACAGCTTACTCTACTGTCACAACTTTGCAGACTTTCGCTGGCATGCACCTTAACTACACAAGCAGCAGCCCCTTCACCTCTTGTGGACTGAGTTCCTGATGTTCAGCGTGATAGGTACCAGCTAACCAATAGTGCAAAAGAGCTGCAAAGCATGATCTGCATTCAGTTTCCTTTAGAGAACATAATTTGGCATTCTATATGCATGTCAGGCAATTAAAGGAGGCAGCACAAGCCTGAGTGTTATAGCCCTGTTAATTTACTAATGCAAAGTCTCGCATACATCTGGCACATGTCACTTTTTTTCTCCTGGAAATGAAGGTGGTTTTCCAGGAGACTGGAGGGCAGCTCAAGCATTTGTTTCCTGCCTGATGCTTCAAAACATTATGCCTGAAGTTCTTCATCCCAGCCTTGAGTCTGACTAACTTAAATCTGCTGACTTAATCCCATGGTTTCAATTTTGCCTCCCAGCACAGTGTTTAATTTGACTTTAACTTGATGCTTTTGGTTTAACTCCTGGCGTAGAGAGTCCTGTCCCTAACTACTGGGTTTTTCCACCCCTACCCTGATTCCTTACACCCCTTAATTCTACCTCTGGTGATAGAAGAAGTGATGGCATTCCCTAGTCGATCAGATCAACCAAATGAAAAGTCATCGTCTGCAGAGCTGCCTTGCTGAAATCTTTCTCTGATCAAGACAGCTGCCCAAGAAGAAGTTACCTTTCAGGAAAACAGATATCAATATTCACAGGAGATTTATGAATATTCAGTGTCATAGACTCCAATCCCTTCAACCGGCATTAGTTTATCTGTAAATCTAGGGCATGTCCCGTGGGCAGCAAGGACTCTACAAACTGAAACCTTAATATCATCCTGTAAGGAAAGAACAATGGTAGCAAGCACTGCTGTTGTAAATGTGAGGTAGCATACATGTTGGAGGACTTTCCTCAAGCCTACACAAAGTAAAGATGTTCTCTTCTCTGGGAAAAGTAACTGTGTCAGTCTGAAGTCTGTTCACCCCCATTACTGCTAAACACCACCACCCATGCCAAAATAGCAAGGAGATTCCTTTCATTTTTATGAGTCAGGTAAAGGATAGGTACTGCTTCTTGTGCAGAAGAAGGGGTGGGCAGAGGACTCATGGCACAGTGTGGCAATACAAGGTCCAGCTGCAGGAAGCCTATTCAGTAATAGTTCGTCTGCAGTGATCTTAGGCTAAGCCAAATTGAGTTGGACAAAGCAGCTTTCTGTTCCCAAACATTCCCAAATTCTTATCTAATCTACTGTCCAGCTAATGGAGAACCCTATGGAATGGAAAAGGCAAGTGATAACTGTCCTGTGCCAAAGCTATCATCCCTTGCCTTTTGCAGTCCCGTGTATCCTTAGGAATGAGAGCAAAGTCTTTATGGGGCTGATGAGTCTAAAGCTTCCTTTAGAAGCAGGACACGTGAAACCCCAGACATTTTGTAAAATATTTTGCTAGTCCTCAATGTAAAAAAAAACGCCTCTTTCGCAGTCAGCAGGAGAGCTCAATCACTATCTTGCATCTCTCTGTATATTCCCCAATCTAATAACCAGAACATACTTCCTTATCCTGAAAATTACCAGCCACCTGGAGGCTGTAAGCACTTGGGGTCATTTGCAGACTTGTCTTGGCAATTATTGGGTCTTCCTATACAATTTTCTCCAACTCCCCCGCGTTGTCTTTAAGTACCTTGAATAAAAAGGGAGTCATATCTGCCACATTAAGAAATAGCATCAACCAAATTGTACTTCACATGTCACTCATAAATGCAAAAAACCCCATAAAGATTTCCCATGTGGGCAGTTCTTATTAGTTAAGCTCCTTCTTCTTATATATGCTTTTTCTCCTGTTCTTTGGACTGTATTTGTCAGTGACCCAGGGTCTGATTACCCATAAAGCGTTTGACATTTTTCAGGGTCATGTCCCGGAAGAGGTGACAGAGTGTACTCATCAAGTTTATAGATGGCACAAAACTGGGACAAACACTCTAGGGCTGGTCTGTCATCCAGGGGGGCCTGAGGCAAAAGGAAGAGGCTAATAGAAACTTTGTGAAATTCAAGATGAATTGTTAAGTTCAGCACGTGGGAAGGAAGAACCCATTACAGTGATACAGTGTGGGACCTGAGTGCCTAGGGAGCAGCTCTGTGGAGAAGGACTTAGAGATGTAGGCAGACATGTCAGCTGGGCATGAGTGTGTCAACAGCATGCCCTGGCAGTAAAGGTGGCTAACAGCGTCCTGTGCTCTGCTAACAAAAGTACCGTCTGCTGATAGAGGGAAGCGATTAGCCCCCTCTACTCAAAACTCAAACCATGTCAAGATACTATGTCCACAAGAAAGACACTGAGTATGTTTAGTTATACATAGTTCCCATTAGCCCATTCCTCTCGCCTGTCCAGGTCCCACTGGGTGGCAGCATTGCCCTTGACTGTATTGAGCAGCTTCCCCAGTTCTATGTCTTCTCAAAATTTTATGACTGCACTCCCATTGCCTCCTCCAAGTCATCGATAAGGTTGTTGAATATAACTGGTCACAATACAGACCCTTGGTGACCTCTGAGTAGAGCACAACCCACTAGCCTTGACCCACTGAGCCTGACTACTCAACAAGCCTTTTATACATCTGTTTGTGCAAGATGGTGTCAAAAGACTTGTTAAAGTCAAGGTAAATGATATTCACTGCTCTCCTCTAGTCCACAAATGTTGTCAATTTATCACAGAAGGCTGTCAGGTTGATCAGCCCTCAGTAAATTCATGCTGACTGTTCCCTATCACCTTCTTCATGTGCCCAGAAACGTGCTCCAAGAGGACTCACTTCATGAACTTCCCAGGGATTGGAGTGAGGCTGCTGAGGCTGAAGTTCCATGGGCTTCCCTTTTGGCCTTTTCTGAAGACTGGAGCAACATTTGCCTTTCTTCAGTAATGAGGGATCTCCCTCAACTTTCATGACCTTTCAAAAGTATAGAGTGCAGTCTTGCTACTACATCAGTCAGTTCTCTTAGCAATCTTGCATACAGTCTCTGATCTGCATCTGCTTCCTCCCTGAACTCTTTCACTAATAGCAGGGGCCAAGACCTTGCTGATGAAGACTGAAGCAAAGAAGTCACTGGGTGCCTTGGGCTCATCTGTGTCTGCTGTTACCAAATCACTTGTGATCCCTTTGCTGATGGAGCATTTCCCCTTTTCAGCTTTTTATTGCTAATGCAGTGGTAGAAGCTCTTCTTGTTGCTCCTAACATTCCTTGCAACCATCAAGGCAAGCTTTGGCTTTCCTAACACCATGCCCGGACAATTTTTCTAAATTCCTCCTTTGTATCCTGTCCCTGCCTCCACCTCTCAAATACTGCCTTTTTGCATTGGAGCTCTGCCATTATACCTGTTCTTAACAAAGCTGTTTTCCTCATAAAGGTGTTTATTTTCCTGAGTATTTTTGCACTTAGAGGATGCTGTCGTTAAAGACTTGCCAGCTTTTCTGAGCTCTTTTGCTCTTCAGAGCTGTCTCCCATGGAATTCTCCCTACCTGCTAAATAAACAAACAATAAGCTGAAGTCCACTATCCTGAAGTCCAGGGTCTGTACCCTGCTAATCTTGTTCCTCGCTCCCTTCAGAATCCTGAAACACCAACCATTTATTTAATGGTTGCCACAGCCAAGGCTGTTATTATCATGTCTTCAACCAGTTCTTTCTTGATAGTAAATAACAGATCTGGCTGTGTCAACACCAGTTCACCCATCCTGTACCAGTATCAACCAGTTATCCCAAACACCCTTCAGAAATCTTCCTCCTTGCATCCCACCATGTTGTCTTTCTAGAACATGTCAGGGTACCCTGTGAGAACCATGTTCTGTGACACAGAGGTTTCCTCCAGTTGTTTAAAGAAGTCTTAGTTTACTTTCTAACCTAGATCAGGTAATCTGTAACAGACTCCCACCATGCTATTCTCAATTTTTTTTCACTGATCAAGTCAGTAGTCTTCACCTGCCCAAGTGATTTCATAGTCTGGATACTTTCAGCTTCTCTGTAGGCACAGAATGATTTGTTTCCCAAAACCCACAGCAAATCTAGATGGTCTTCTGAAGGCTCCTTCTGGCCCCCAAGCACTCACAGTCATATCTCTGCTTCTCAAGCTCTGCCCATTCATATTTGCACAAAACGTACTTGCTGGTGCTGGTCCTTGTGCCAGATGTGATGCATACACACACTAGCATGTATCTGAAGACACTGACAGGATTAATATCCACACCGGCAAAATGTAGCAGTCACTTTGCCACCATCATCACACTGGCGTGCACAAAACACTGCCACTAAACCCCCAATTTTATATGTGCAGGTCATACAGGCTTTTTCAGGGAAATCCACATTGACACTACTTTCAAGATGACTGGCCTCATCTCAATGAAAAAAGAATCAAAGCTGAAATTGCCACAAAAACGGAGGCTTCCTATTTTTGTTTCTTCCATAGATAACTATTTTTTGTGCTTTCTTCTGAGAATGCCCCATGGAGAAACTTGGTATATGGATGCTTCCCTTAGAACACTAAAATATCTTAAAAATTTTGCTTATCACAATTAGCAACAGTCTAAAAACACACAAGATCAGCTGCCAAAAAAGGGCATGAAAGAGCAAATAGGACAGAGAGGACCCTGTGACCAACCATGCAGTGCATTGACAAACTCATAAAAACGTCATAAAGAGAAGTTCCTTTAGGCTCGAAACAGTGACTTTCAAATAAAAACTGAATTCACTGATGCTTTTATGACAGCAATTTCTTTGATTCAAATTAACCAGTCATTTTAGCTTGCATTTTCAGCTTGTAGTTATTGACAATATATTCACATTGGACTGACCTTTATTCTTCTTTTCTTCAAGTGACTGTAAGGTTAGCTTTTTGGACTTTTGAAGTGGTTGGCCAGAGGCTTTCAAAAGGAAGGTAAAGTACGTGAGTTTCAATCTCATTAAAAAGGCCTCTTTTTTTTTTTTTTTTTTTTAAACAAACTTTCCTTTTGTTCATATCAGCACTTACTTTTTTAAAAGACCCCAAGAGAGAGTTCCAGTCTATAGATCACTTGTCCTGAAGAAAGCTCTGTTAACTATTTATAGATCATGTCCTTTTGTACCAAACTAGATCAAGCAATTTGTTCAGTGCATGACTGCAGGAGAGAAATTCATTTGCTCTAAGTGTCATCAAGGCAGCCTTTTACATGCTATGAACAAGACCAAATCTGAATTGCTGGGCTTTTACTTCAAATGCACATTTTGACATTGTGTGGGGTGCCATCATTTCTTTCAAGTTTTCAAAGATTCATAGAATGGGCAGTCCTTAATCATGAGAATAGCAAATAGCCCATAACCACTAGAATAATGCAAACACAGGTGCACACATTCAAATTATCTCTTTTTTTCTTTAAAGTAGCACATATAGATGCAAATTACCATTAGCTGCTTTGGTGTATCTCACTTTAGAAATGGGAGCATGCCAGCATAGAGACCAAGGAGAGGAGCACGAAACAGGCATCAGCTCCTCTGTTTAACAACAGAATCAAAACAAGAGAGGAGCAACAGCCATCATCACCTCTAACCAGCAAGGGCTTTCTTCAAGCATTCATCAGGGAAGTGATCCTCTCTGTAAAACCTAGTAGAAAGGCTGTACACAGCAAAAACTCTCCACTGTGGCAAATGCTTTGTTTTATTACTTCAGTTTTCTTTGTGAAGTCATTACTAAGATGACAGAGAAGAGAAGGCTCCAGGGAGACCTCATTGCGGCCTTCCAGTCCCTAAAGGGGGCCTACAGGAGAGCTGGGGAAGGACTTTTTACTAGGGCGTGTAGTGAGAGGACGAGGGGGAATGGCTTTAAACTGGACGAGCGGGATTTAGATTAGATATTAGGAAGAAATTTTTCACTGTGAGGGTGGTAAGGCACTGGAACAGGTTGCCCAGAGAAGCTGTTGAGGCCCCATCCCTGGAGGGGTTCAAGGCCAGGCTGGATGGGGCTTTGAGCAACCTGGTCTAGTCGGAGGTGTCCCTGCCCATGGCAGGGGGGTTAGAACTTGATGATCTTCAAGGTCCTTTCTAACCTAAACCATTCTATGATTCTATGACATCTCGTACTTGTAACCTGCCTGAGCCCACTAAAGTTAAAAAAAAAAAAAGGTAAAAATACAGCAAGAAAAAAAAAATCACCTATTAAAAATTACTGACATTTGCTGGCAACAGCTTCAGACACAAAAAGCACAGCTGGTTTGGGGAATATGAGTGTCTATTGTTATAGGACCAGTGCAGAAGAGAAGAAAAAAGAACGTGCCTTACTTTCCTTTTCCAGTTCCTCTACCAAGACAAATGCCCTGGCTCTGCCTAGCTAAATATGCTCCAGCCTGGCTACAGGTATTGCTCCTAGATGGCTGGAAAATGGGGCAGGTGGTTCAAACAGTATTGCTACTATCATGTGCATACAGGGCACTTTCAAAGTTGTGCTGCGCTCCAACTTTCCTTAGCCGATAGGATAATGTGTTGGGGATATTCTCATTCTCTGTCTTGAAAAGGGGTCTAGCATAGAGACCAATCACAGAATACAGGTCATTAAGAGCCAGGAGTTAAAAATACATTGGTAAAATAAATAGTGATAAGGTAGACACTGCAGTTTTAGTAGCTTTTTGAGTTATGATTTGCGTCTATACAGTGAAATCACTATGCAAGCCTGAATCCTAAATGACGTTCAGATGTGGAGTTTCCATTCTTTCCCTTCAGAGGTACACAGGGACCCTAAGCCCTATCCCACTTGACAGTATAAATTCTCAAAGAGTAGAATGACTTTATCATACCAAAGTGCCACTACGAAACATGACAGACTAAAACTCGTACTACCGTTTTACACAAAGAACACATTTTGAAATAGATTTATTTTTAAGCATTCATCTAATACATATATTAATTTAGTGAAAGTTATGCAATAAGAATACAGAAGCTAAGAAGATTTTTTTTATACAAAAAAAAAAAAAGCACAACCATATCAACAGAAGCTGTATCTCAAGCTTAGAGTCAAGAATTAAAGAATTCCTGCCTTGGCATGCTGCTGACAAGTCATACATAACTCTCAAGTTTCTAATTTTGGAGTTTTTTAATTGGGCGACAGGGGTGGGAATTAATACTGGCTATCGGGGAACTCCCAGTACCACTATCCAGATATCTATTTGGAAAAATATCATTGGAGAATAAAAATTAGGAAGATTGAGAAAAAAAAAAAATTTTTCTTTTTTTTTTAAATATGACAACAGGCAGAACAACATATGCACACACATCCCCGACATTAAAAACAAATTATTAATACCTACTGGTCTCCTTTCTAAACTGAGAATTATGCATTAGGTAGACTTCCACGTCTGGTCTAAACCAAGCATACTACAGCAATTTGAAGAGCATTTGAAATCATGAAGGCCATATCCATCAACCAAAAAGAAGTGTTTTATTTCACACACCATTTACAACTCTATACAGAGATCCAACAAAATCAGCAGGCTCCAAAATTGCTAACAAGAAAGAAAAGCATGACTTTATTATATTTGGAAGTTGCACTCTACCTCGGCCTAGTTGTGTATGCTGGATGCTCACACTGGACAGAGTCAGACACTGATTTCAATTACTTTTCCTATTGTACCACCATGGCAGCAAGGCTATCTTCTTTTCAAATTAGTAAACAGCTAGTATAAGCAACAGTTTAAAAAAAAAAAAAAGTGTCTTTGATTTGACATTGTGCAGTGACAAGAAGAAAGTTACAGTGGGCAACTGGGTATGGATTTCATCCAGCAGTTCCAACCTGCTGCTCTCAGCTGTCACAACAGGATATAGGTCATCGGTACTCCTTCGGACATCCCCAGACCAAGGTTATTCACCACTTAAACTAAAAGCTTTACATGTAAAACATCTGCTGTTGCATATCTTCCCCAAACTGACCCAGATGCTTCAGGACAGTAAGTGTATCATGGAATCAAATCTGATTCTTTTTGAAGCCAAATCTATTTTGATATCATCTGTGACCCAATGTAAGCCCTTCAATCAAACAGCCAAAGGGAACACTTCTGTATGCTGTATCAGTCCACTGGATTAAGGAGGGAAAAAAAATAATAAAGGGGAGGGGGTAACAGCTAGACTAGTTACATGGTTTCCCAAGTGTAAGAAAAATAGCCGTTGTAGGAGACCTTTCTTACAGCCAGAAGATAAAAAAACTACTTTCATTTTTTGAAATAAAAATAAGTATTGGGGAAGAGGAGACTAGATGCCATAAAAAAACCCTGTAAACTTACTCCCATTGTTTGGTTAGTTTCCAAGTTAAATAACTTCAAAATCAAAGCTTCTTGACAACTTTCAAGAAGCTGGTCAGAAGTAACAGCATCATCAGATGCTTACCAAATCCCTTCCCTGCTCCATAACCACACACTTGAATCATCTCTCATGGGCATGTTTGACCAGCACCAAGACAACAATACTGATTTCTATCAAAACACGCTAGCCATCTTGCAGGGAAAAGAATGAACTGTAAGGAATTATCAGGAGTAATAGTAGGCATATTGCCTATTTAGAAACCCTTCCTCTAGCTTTTAAAATAAGCCCAGGAAAGGGACTTAGAATGTCACCGCTCCAGCGATGTCAGTGACAAATAAAAAAGGGAAGAACACAGGCCGGTCCACAAGGGATAAGGATGCAAAGCTGACGCAGCAGGGAGAAGATGAGATACCAGAAGAGTCATAAGCCATTTACACAAAAAAGGAAATGCTAAAAAGTTCTGAAGCGTTTCCATAAGCAGAACAAATCAAGTCATGTAGCAATGTAAAAAAGATGTTTACATCTAATGCTATTTACCTTAGCAGTTAATGGGATTGCATTGTTTATGTTAACAACTGATTACCATGAATCCACTCAAAAAAGGCATAAAAGTACCGTTTGTGAATAGACACCTCTTTGAATTCAGTATTTCCTCATGGTTTCAGCTACTTAGGTTTAAATAGGTGACAGTGGCTTGCTACTGACTTTTATCAGAGTAAAGTCAAATTCACCATGCCAATAGAACCCATTAAATAAGAAATAATATTTCCTTCAAAAACACCATATAAATTAAATGCGAGTTCCCTGTTGGTTTGGGCTGAACAATCTTAATTACATTTTTAGCACATAAAAGTTGATATGGAAAGAGTTCCACAAGTTGTTTGGAACATTGAGTTTTCCGATCTGCGTAAGTGTAGGGGAAAAAGTGAAGTGCACACCCTGAAATAATTTGGCATTAGAGACAGATTACCTACATCCTTTAGCATTAAACAAAGATAATTTCCTCAACAGAGAAACCTCATGAAGTGCTTACAGTCCCGTAACTACAAAATTGCAGTCAGCACCTGCTAAAGAACCTCTTTATTTTAATCACCTATAAATATTCAGACTTTGGGCAAATCGAAAAATATACCTCTTTATAACAGTTGTCAACAAGAACAGAGTAAGTTTTATACTGTCCTAAATAAAAGATGCAATTGTCACATATTAAGCTGCATATTTACTACAATGCTGTGAAATTCTGAAGGTATGAATTAGATATGTAATTAGATACTAGATCAGAAGAAAACACACAGAGAATACAAAACAGTCATGAGACCTGCTTCTCAGGCAGCAACAAATGGGGCATCCTGACACCACAATTACTATTGCCTTTGCCGGTTTAAATACCACAGGAAATGTACAGACATCTTTTTTGAAGCTCTTGTCACAAAAGGATTATCTTTCACAGAAACGTGCTGTGGAGCTATCTTTAAACACCTTCTGGAAGCTTTCAGAAACTCCATTAATATTTCTTTCTATGTAATTATTAACCTAATTTTTCTTTCATCTTTTTCTAAAAACTTAGAAGACAGAATCTTTCAGTATAATATCCATCATTTCACATTCTCCAACGTAGCCACAAAACACCAGTGAAATTACAAAGATGGGAAAATGCAGGAAGTTTACCTATGGATCATAACACTTCCATACTCAAAGCCCTACCAGTCCCCAGAGATACTAACATTTTCCTTCTTTTCCCCAACGCTAAACAAGGGTCCAATTCCTGAGCCCAGTAAACCTGGCTGGGCTCTGTCTAACACGCATTGAAGAAAACATCCTGCATAGCAGACAGGGACCCTTGTACGCTCTATTGTATAGAGATTCCACCATACCATTCTATGATTCTATGATTTAAAACTGTCCGCACACCAGAGCACAGAGATGCTCCAGCCAGGGAGCTTCTCCATAAGCAATCTCCGTAAGAGAAGTTCCTTCTTCTCTCAAGGGGCAGGAGAAGAGGAGAGCTCAATGGAAGGAATGCAATGCCCCTGAACTAATTCTACTGTTTTCACAGTAAACTCTCTGCCAGGGGCATCCCTGCTCTTAAAGCGATAAACCAGTCTAAATCAGTCAACCAGATACTACAAAGACAGTATATACAGACTGTGTAGAGACAATTGGAGTTCACCTCCAGTGACATGCTACAGGGGAGCAATCAGCTGATCTTCTTAATTTCTTTTAAAAGGTGTGAAATTTATTCTCTCTTATTAAGAAGCAGGATTTAATTTTGACATTTTAAGAGAAAGAAGTAGTTGGAAGCATCACGGAGTCTGGAAGGTACAAAATATCACATTAAAGATTGTGCTCTGTATAAGCTTTAATTTAGAAAATATGAGAAAATGTAACTGCACAAGGTGTTCTTTGGCGAGCCAGGGCTTTCAGCAGTCTGCACCTAAAATTCAAAGAATCAATGCAGCTTATGTGGGAAATTGAGGAGATGGTGAATGAAACAAAGCAAACCCAAAACAAAAATGTTAAGACTTGCTCAATATTTTTAAAGACTTTGAGAAGTTCTATGCAAGTAGATTAACAGGAAGTATAATACAGTACTAGTGCAAAAGTAGGTAAAATGAAAAATGAAGAAGTTGACAGAAAGTGTTTAAAAATCTGAACATTTTACAAAAAATTTCCAAAAGCAATTTAGAAACACTGGGGGAAATCCCCAGTAAAGTTAAAAGACAAGACCAGCAAATCAAAGAAGAGTTTGGGATTCAATAAACAGACAAAGCAGCTAGTGTAACCCCAGGTCAAAAAGGCAAGGGACATTATCTTAGAGCAGGGAAATTGCAGTCCCTGTCTATATAGACGCCCTACCTAGAAAACGATGTTAACAAAGCTAGTGTCAC
>NW_009646761.1:3130302-3146040 GCF_000708025.1 Charadrius vociferus | reverse complement strand
TAAAATGTGTATCTGTAATTCAAGGCCTCATTATTCCAAAGGTGGTGATGAATTGAGGACAGCACAGAAAGAACAAGGACGGAAGATGGGCTTGAATATCCTGTTATGAAAAACAGCAAAATGTTGAAAAGGTTCAGTGTTCAAATTATCAGCAACAGACCTACATGGTATGCCACCATCACACTTGCTTCCCATTTACAATGACCCTTTAGACACCATCAAGTCCCATGCTTTGACTTAGACAGACTTTGGCAGAGGACAGGCAGGAATAACAATAACAATTTGAAAACCCAACAGGTGTAATCATCATGGCTCTTGAGTGGTGTGAATAAAGGGACAGAATTAAGGAGAAAAAATTGGATGAGTCAGAAAGAATCTTTTAAGCCAACGAACAAGAAACTTCTCTTGGGGACAAACGCCACCTCCACCCCACTGGTTAGGGCTTCCCCGACTAGCTGTGGGATAAAGGCCCAAGAAAGAAAGCAATGCTGACCCTTCAGATTTTCCTCTACTGTCTTTCCCAAGCACAAGGACCAATTTTTTGCAGCACTACTGCTCCTCTGTCAGGGACTGGGATGACCCTGAGGTCTGAGAAACAGGGTTTGGGCTTCTTTACCATCTGTACCAGGTGGGATGCAGCAAAGGACAGCCAGGAAACATCCCACCGCCTCAGTCCCCATTCTTCCCAAAGGGCTTCTCGTAATGGAGCTATGCATCAGCCTTATGCATATTTTTGGAAGATGGGCTTTCCTTAACCCTAAGCCATTATTAACAGCATTTAGCACACTTAAAAACAGATATCATTTTCCCTAACAATAATTTCAGTTTATCCTGTACGTTAGGAACTTTCAGCGTAAGTTTCAGAACTTCCCATTGCATGTTATCAGCTGTACCAAGTAATGAGCTGTGTCTGTAAACACTCCTTTAAGCAAGCTAGTTAACCTAGTGCTCCGTGTACAAAGGGTCAGCAAACATGAATGGAAGATTTGGCTGGCTTCAAATATCTAAAATAAAATTGTTATCCGGAGCTAAACAATGTTCAATGATGCTAGCATGGTATTTTAACTAACAAAAGAATCCAATAAGCTTTTGTGAATGCCACTGATAGAGCGGCACATGATACCACAAGAGCGATTAGGAAGCTACTTCTTGGAAATGAATGATAACACAAATCACGGACAAGTCCTAGTCTTCATACGGCCATTAAATACATGTCATTTTCAACTTGCCACTACTTGCACCTCCCGTAACAATTATTCTCAATTTCTTTTCATCTGTCCCATAAAAAATGATTGCTTCTGCTTTACTTAATCCTCCACTTACATCAACCCTATTGTTCGCTTCCTTCCCTTTCATCTTCTCCACATTAATTCCCCACATCGCTTTTGATCTAGCTTTTTGTTTCCTTTTTCCCCTACAGATTCCTCCTGATGAAGAATTTACAGCCATAATGTTCATCTGATGTGCATGGTGATATTTTATTGATTCGCTACTCTGTCTATTAGTTTTGTATAATGAATAGCATTATACAAAACACAAGATGGGTTGCCTATGCCTATATCTTGGATCTTAAAAATCAATTTATCTGAACTTGAAAAATGCTCCATTTTATCAGTAAATATTCATATTTAATTATAATTGGAGCAGCATATGCAAGGAGCAGCCAGAGAAAACAAACATTTCCTCCTCGCAGTCCAAAGAATTCCTCTTTGCCATAGTGGCAAGCCAAGTAAATAGAATAATTGCAATTTTCACTGCTGCTAAATAAGAAATAGAAAACCTCTCCAGGAACTGTTCTGTGTGGCTGTAATAAATGCCCACAGAAACAAGATAACCTGCATTATTCATCCCCCTGCTGAAAGGATGATCCTTTTAGAACCAGAAAGACTGCAAGAAGTGGAGCAGCTGATTTTAGCCGATGTAAAGCGTAAGTTATATTTTACATGTGTGCTATATTTAATTTTTAAGAAAAGATGGTATCCAGTTCAGGCAATTCTTGAAACTTAATACTGAACAAGCACAGGTTTTATGTTGATAAATTAACAGCAATACCCAAGTATGTAAACCCCTCAAAAATTATTTTACTTACCATACTATACTTTACTTACTGCAAGATCATATAACCTAAGCTAAATTTTGTGTTTACTCAGTTGTGTCAAAACCAGTCACTGGATAAAAATCTCTGAGCAGTCCTAGTAGTAGAAACCAGACTGAAGCTCCCTTTTGTTCCACCTCACAGCCAGCCGGCAACTGTGTTCCTCCTCCGGCATTTGGTCTCTGGACGCGCGAACCTCGTATTCCTCCCTGCACTCGTACACCGTTAACAAAAGAAGGGCTTTAATTGTTCCCCACCACATGAGACAGGTAGAAGGGAGAGTGGCTGCTAGCTCTCATGCTGAACTCACCGCTAGTAGCATGTGTTAGTCCAGAGGTGGCACTGCCAGCATATGTCCTTCAAAGTAGGCAGATGCAGAAACACCCAATCCTTCATGTGTCAGCAGCACTAGGCAGGAAAGGGGTACCAACACTTCAGCCCAGGCAAGATTCTGGGAAGTCCAGGCATGCGCAAGTATCAACCATCTACACGGTTTTACTGGCAAAAAAAATTATCTAAGCACCTGAAGTCTTTCAGATACAATAAAGGTTAATCCTGGATTTTGATGAAGGCATCCCGGGAATTAAAGATCAGCATACCATCTGCATACAACACTGAGTTCTTCTACAGACCTAGGCTGGTTCTTCAATACGCACAGTGAATCATTTGTCATGTTTATCACCACACAGACACCTAAGATTAAGGCAGCACTGGACAAGTTCAGAGAACTAAGCTCAACCGTCCTCCCTCTGCCCCAACTACTGGCTAGGGAAAAGTCAATCACTCTTTCTTAAGGGAAAGCTGAAAAACACTTCACTAAGAGGAAAAGATCCAAAATACAGGTTTTAGGTCTCCTCACCTTTTCTTTTACCTGCCAGAGTTATTTTCACGAAAACAGAGTCTTTGCACTTGGCCACACCCAGCACCTCTCCTAAAGCACAAATTAAGCTCTCCTCATAACATGAACACTTTGTGTCTGCCTGTACAAGAGGATGAAGTGTGGCCAGCAGGTCAAGGGAGGTGATTCTGCCCCTCTACTCCACTCTCGTGAGACCCCACCTGGAGTACTGCATCCAGCTGTGGAGTACCCAACATAAGAAAGACATGGACCTGCTGGAGCGTGTCCAGAGGAGAGCCACGAGGATGATCCGAGGGCTGGAGCACCTCTCCTATGGGGACAGGCTGAGAGAGCTGGGGCTGTTCAGCCTGGAGAAGAGAAGGCTCCGGGGAGTTCTTATTGCGGCCTTCCAGTACCTGAAGGGGGCCTACAGGAGAGCTGGGGAAGGACTTTTTACTAGGGCATGTAGTGAGAGGACGAGGGGGAATGGCTTTAAATGGCTTTAAACTAGAAGAGGGCAGGTTTAGATTAAAGATTAGGAAGAAATTTTTCACTTTGAGGGTGGTGAGGCACTGGAACAGGGTGCCCAGAGAGGTTGTTGAGGCCCCGTCCCTGGAGGTGTTCAAGGCCAGGCTGGACGTGGCCTTGGGCAACCTGGTCTAGTGGGAGGTGTCCCTGCCTATGGCAGGGGGGTTGGAACTCGATGATCTTCAAGGTCCTTTCCAACCTAAACCATTCTATGCAAGGGCACCATGTGGTATGACAGACACTGGCCAGAGCACAGTTGTTGCCTAACCTCTATCTCGGTGTTTTACAGGCATCCTAACAGAAAAGCTTTGGGAGAAGAGGGTAACTTTGTAATGGGTAAATTGAAACTCTGCCTGTTGTCTTTCTAGTCAACAGATGGCAGAATGGAAAACTTAAGTATCCCTAAACTTCTTAATTTATATTGAGAAACAATAACTAACAGTATAAATCCTTCAGCACAGATAACTGAAGTGACACGAAAACTTCTTTTTTTCTGCTCTTAAAAAACCCCAGGAAACGAAATTTTTCTGTCTACTTATCTACACCAATTTTCAAAGCAATCATACTCATTACTACCAGCTATGAAGACTGACACACATACACACCTTTGACAGTTCACAGGTGATGCATCTAGGAAAGGTCAAAATACCTAAAACAATCAACAAGACCAGCTGTCAAAGCCCTAAACACATAATGAAATGCTAAAATTCTAATACTGAATCTTTTATAGCTACGAAATGATGACACAATAAAGCAAAACAGCTATATTTTATGTACTGATTTTCTCAGTCTTGAAAGTTTTAGCACATTGCTGAATAATAATTCTATGAAAACCGAAGTCAGACAGGCTCATTCTGCAACAACAGACCCCATGAGCTAAAGCACTCATCGTTCTGGTTTACTATTAACTCCTGTTCTCTACAATGGATGATCTCTACTTCTTCCAGAGGCAGCTTAAAATCTGGGATTTTTAAAAAAGGTAAGGAAGCTCTCTATTTTGCATCATAGCACCTACTGACTACAAAAATAATCAAAGCTTGTTAACATACATATAAAATGTAATTACCTGGTTGTGCATTGATCTTCACTGTGGGGAGTTTCCTTGTTATAACCACAACAAAGGTGGTGTCTAATGACGGTAATGGCAAGTAGGACTGGGAAAAATTAATATTCAAAATTATAGGATTAATGAAAAGAAACACTCAAAATCCCTGGAGTTTGATCAACTTTCTATCCAAGAAGTTGCCAGTTATTGCATTAAATTTACAGGTCTTCTGTTTGTTAATAATTGCAACATTTGACCATTTTGTAGCTTTGTACATCTCTCTATAGGAATCTAGTAATTTCCTGCCCATGAAGTGAGGATTTTTTGGGTTGAATTAGCTTTGATGCCATTAAGAGGAAGGCCCTGGGCATTGGTATTTTCTGATACAAAGAATTTCAGCCACCTCACAATGGAAACTTTTCATACGTTTTTTTCTCTGCACAGCCAGATAATGTAAAACAAAGAGGGATCTCTCTTTTCAAATTCTCCTTCTTTCAAGGTATCAAGCCATTACACTACTTGCTACTTAGAAAAAAAAAAAAAATCACAATATAGATACATTAGTATTTCATTTCATGTCAAATATGTGCCAATTTTTTCTTCTTCTTCACACATTTTGTTTCCAGACAAAAGACGGCAGAACTGTCTTATAAGTGGTAAAAACTGAATACACTTTCGGTACAGACGCATATTCTGTATCTGTACCCTTGCTGAAGGCATTAGTTCAGTTAATAAAGCTCAAACTTGCAAAATCCTCCTTACCATTATGTTATGGAGAAAGGAACCTTATGTCTTCAGAAGCAGAGAAATACTGAATAAAGCACCTCAACTAAGCAGAAAATAGAGGTTTGAAGTACTTTTAGTCACCTAGTTGTGAATTAAGAGAATGTCAAGATGGCACTGTATCAATAGGGACCCTGGTTTAACTGCTTTTACTTTATCTGTTGCTGTGACTTTGACATGTGAGGAAATGGGGCCTATTTAGAATTAATCCTTTTGTGTAATTCCAAACTCTTTATGTCAAACTACACATTACTGAAAGCCTTATTTATTGGTATTTGTGTCTTGAGGTGCGTCCTGCTTTGTTATAGCCCTGCAAATGAGATATGTTTTATTCAGTTTGCTCATTGTAGAACCCGCACAGCCAAACACAGTAGAACTGGGACTGGCATCAACAGGTGTCTGCTGGGACACAGGCTATAGCAGGTTAGTTCCACTTCAAGTTTAGGCAGCCACAAAACTATAGTAGTAATTTCAGGAGAAAATATTTGTGGGTCTTATGAGTTGTTGCCAGAATTACAGCAATGAAAGGGACGGTAAAAGATAGTGCCTCTGCTGTCAAAGAGTAAATTTTTACTCCATTTCCCAAATCTAATATTAGAAATAAAATAGTGATTTCTTTTATTTTGACAGCAAATGCTTTAACAGTACTTTTACAGTTACAAAACCACTTGAAGTGAAGGAGTTTGCCAGCCCTCCACGCCCCTGGAAACAGAGCGCTCTACCTCTTGTTAAGCTTCCAAAGGCTTCAGATTTTCTTGAATGCAGCTGCAACACAGTTCCAGTCGCCTTAATCCAGCTTCTCAGTGCACAGACCATTTTCCTGAGAGATTTGCATGCTTCTGGCATTAATAGTTCATAGACAAAGACCTCTCCGCGAGAACATTCCATTTGCCCTTTCTTGAAATGACATGACTGTGCCATTTACACAGATGATGCTGATGCTGTGTTGCTGATCACAGAAAGAGCACATTTGTCCTAAAAAAAAAAGTTTCTGAGACTTGATAATGGTAGTGTGGTATTCTTCAACACAAACCAGGTAAAACTCCCTTTCTGATCCAGCATGAACCATGCTCTCTGCATGGGGCTGCCTGCTGGCAGACTCCCTCATATAAAAAGCTGGCAGCTGTTCTCACACATTTGCGATGGTTTCAGCCCTAAATGACGAAAAGAATCTCCAATAAACCCACTCCTAAGAAAGGCTGGAAGAGGAACAGAAGGAGTTTTCAACTTTCTCCTACTCTGACAGAACCTATTTCTTCTCGTTCCCCAGACTCAAGCCAGGCCGGAGTAGGGGGTGTTGAATATGATATGCTCTTCCCGCTCAACAAGGTCTTTGCTTTTATATATGTGGGGCGATACACGGATGCTAACATTAGGCGGCAGACAAACATTGGCCACCAGAACAGCTCTTTCCATCATAAGGCTGGATCTCATCTTTGGCCTGGGGACAGCAAAGTACGCTACCTAAAAGCAATATAAATATATTATAACGGACTTTCTTTTCATTGGCACTCAGGAATCTGGGAAGAACTCAAATATGCTTTAACTAAGGTGGGCATTTGTATATACTTTTCAATATGGAATTGTACAATTCCTACAAGACCTTGCATGTTGAAGCACTTCAAGGAAAAAACCAGTTTCTGTGGAGAGAAACCTCGGGCAGGCTTTTCCTACAAAACAAGCACGCTTCTGATCCATGAAGTAACAAGTGCGAGACAATCAGCAGTTTCTCAGTGAGGAGAGAAAGACTTTATCATTAGAGTCCCTTTACCAATCAGCAACCAATGGCCAATTAAAAGGACATTTAAATACTTTCTCATGCAATTGAAACCACCGATCACCTATTTCCAGTAAAATGGATAACAAAATTATAAAGCTGCATGTATCGTGAAGTTTCAGTAAAAGTGCAAGAATTTTAGAGCTTTCCACAATCTTAAGCCATTTCAGTGCATTAGTTCTCATACCTACACTGTCAACAGTCCATATACATAAAAGCCTCATTTCCTCTGTCATGCAACATACTGCAGAGCAATTTAAAAAACCCGTATTACCCTTAAATTTACAGAAACAAAACAAAGACCTCAAGCCCAGAACAATAAAAGATTTTATGTCTTATTCCTAGTGTTGCAAAAAACACTTCTTTGAAAGTAAGACATATTTCAACCACCACTATTAGTCCAACAAATATTTCTTAGCCTTGGGTGCATGCAATCAAAATGGAGATTATCCCCACTATTTTAAATGCAGATGCCTTACACTGGAACAAGGACAAAAAAATCCTAGTTTTCCACAGCAGACTGCGCTAATGAAAAAGTTTCCATATAAGTTAAAGGACAGCATGCAAGTCAGGGCAGAATTCCTACAGCACTGAAGCTCAAGGTTATCTAAACCCAAGAGGTTGTTTACACAAAACATATTTCCTTAGAAAGGCCAAAAGGTGCAACCACGGAAAGAAGAAAGAAAAGAATAAAAAAAAAAAATTCACAGTTCTCTCTGATTGAGAGATCTAAGATACTATGAAACAGTAATAATGCTATGCTTTTTTAATAACGTACTAAAATATGATTAAATAGGATGCATACATTTGTAGAAGTGTGCAATCAAACACATCAAAAATTTAAAGATAAAAATACAAGTGTGAATATCCATGTAAAAATCATACAAGAAGCATCAATGTACAATATTGGCACAAACAGAATGATCTCTGCCATTCCTTTCTCACAAATCACATATCTTTATCATCAGCAAAAAATTAAATGACTTAACATTTAAAAGAAACCAGACAGTTCCATTATCCCCTAATGATCACCACGCAAGGAAACCATCCAACAAAGGAGTCCTTGTCTACATAACTCATTTTATTCCTTCAAATCAACCCGCGCAAGCCAAGACGGCTACTTGCACAGGTAAAGACTATCCACGGATGTGCACCATAAAGCCATATCAAAACTGTATGTAGAACTCTCCTTGTGTATATTTGCTTTAGCAGAAAATAATGAATACCCTCTTTGTAAATAACAGTTATATAGAAAGCATCATAATAGGCCTTAACTCTGTATTTACAACGCCCTTAAACTCGGGAATAGACATTTTAGCTTCGTTAATTCTCCCTTAAATTAATTGTTTCTAAAAGGAAGCACACACCAGTTAAAGGAATGTGTCTTTTTTTGCTTAAGTCAAACAAATATTTAAAGCCTTCAGTGGGAGAGGATAACAGACTAAGACATGGTATTGGCATTACAGGAGTCATTCAAAGTAGAAAGGGCAGCGTCGAAAAAAATATCAAGATACCTGTTGGGGAAGATGACAAATAGCAATAAAGGCTGGCAAACTCAGCTGGAGGTAAAGGGTACCTTACAGGTGAAAGGCTCAGACATCTCTTTTCTTCCCAATGTTAATTCATCTTCTGCGTGCTTTGCACAGATTGGTTTTTAATGTCATTACTTAACAAGAAAAAGATACACTCAGAGATTATTCCAAGCCATGAAGCTGTATCTAAATCTATTGTTGCCAAAGTTACCTGTGCTTTTTATTTACTCTTCAGACATTTCTTAGGAATAAGACAAAATTGCAAAATTTGCATTGAGCTTTCTTCAGTACCGGTGCCAATGACAGGCACCACTGATACAGGTTCAGAGCTGGCGCGCTATGTTCCAGTTCAAACAATGCAGGCTAGTGCTGTTTTAACAACAAAAAAAGACCACCAAAAAAACTCCCCAAACCAGTAGTTTAATTGAAAAATTCAAACTGTGTCATGTGGACTAAAACAATTCTTGATTTAATATTTTAAAGAGCTAATTAGGCCTAAATGAGAGAGAAAAAACAACATTATCAGATTTTGAAGAAATAATAACATGTTAGCCCATGATGTTTTAAAGTCTGATCTAGAGAAGATGAATAAGTGCTTTAAAATTCTAATTCTAAGTAATAATATATGCTGGTAATTAGGAAAGCATACAACAGAGATGAAATATAACCTAGAAGACCAAATGAGAATTTATACTCTGAAGTAATTTCATCTGTTAATCACTCCAGCTAACTGTAACAGAAGTAAACTTGCTAAAATGATAAACTAATGGAGACCATTAAAAAAATTGAGGCTGAAGAATAAAAACAAAACCCCAGCACATAATGACAGAAAGAGCTAGGCAGATCCAGTAAAGCAGATTAATAGTTGCAAATGACCGCAAAATGCCAGAGTTGTGTGTAACATGGAACATACTTCCTACTGCCATTTTCAGAATAATTTCCCACCTATTCTGGAAAGGATTACTAATCTTGAACTTTCTGGGGCACACACTTAGCTACTAAAACAGCTTCTGTTGGGTATGTGAATTGTTCAACAGATTCAAAAGATCCCACTCAGTAATGCTCCTAAAAACATTCATTCTTAAGGCCATCTAGAACTTCAGTTGTTTAAAGCACATTTTTAAAAAGCAAAATCGTGTATTGTGAATTGGGATTTATGACATAAATTACAATAAACCAAGCAATGAGTACGCATACACCACAGGGTCAGCCTGAGCAGCTTGAAATCACCTTTGGTTCAGTTTGGACTGCAGATGTATCCAACATAATGGGCCAACACGATTTGATCTCACCACGGACTTTGGGTGGGTAGACTGACCGATTAACTGTGACAGACAATGACCATCCCTTGGCACTTCCTCCTCTGTTCTATTAACTCACCTATTTCAGAAAGTTTTCCTTTGCCAAAGGCAGGAAAAATCCATTAGCTGTGTAAGGGTCCATTTCTCTCTGTTTTGTCTTAAGAGTTGCAGCTGACTTGTTCAAGGGCATCCTATTCCGGCTGCTTTTGTTCTTGGTCTGCTCAACTGTTAAACAAAGGAGGCCCAGGCTCCCAGTTTCCTGAGATTTGGATATACTATCTATCTCTACCCTTCTCCTCATTTATTGCTGTTATCTTTAAACAACAAAACTGGTCTTCATTCTTGCTTATTGCCCATTATGCGTCCTAGGTAAGGTTGGACGGGGCTTTGAGGAACCTGATCTAGTGAAAAATGTCGCTGCCCATAGCAGGGGGGTTGGACCAGAAGATCTTTAAAGGTCCTTAGAATCCAAACCATTCTATGATTCTATTATGCTGACCAGCCATCAATGTAGCTTTTGTTTGAGAGTTTAGATGATAAAACTAAAAGATGACAAAACCAAAAGACTCTAAATTACTCAAGAGTATGTTCGTTATAAATTAACAATATGCAAAGCTCCCCAGCATCAAAAAAAAAAAGATGCCAGTTTAAACAAACACGATTTTCATTAAACTATTTCCCTCCTCCACTATCGGCCAGGAGAAAACTCTAAATTAAAACGGGATAAACTGTACATGGAAGCTAGTCTGCTAGTGTCAAACAGCTGGGCTGCTCCAACAGGGACAAAGGGGTCACCATGTGAAAATACACAGTGATTACGGCAATAAAGGAAACAGCTGATAGAGGTTAGATGGTGGAAACAAGAGGGCAGCCACAACAGAAAGACAAGGTTGGAATGAAGACAGAAGGAGCATGGGAGGAGAGCCTGCCAAAAGGCACGGGTCTGGGACACAGAGCTACGGCATGAGGGGGAAGGGAAGAGCCTTAGTGCCAAAGCTGACTCCTCCTGTCATCACCCTGTATTTTCAGTTTCTTACAACTCAGCTGAACTCTGACTATTTGGGCTGAACAGTCATTTAGAAGTGATTTCAGAGAGAAATACGCAGCCATTTCTACACAGAACAACAATACATTTTTGGCCACATCGCATTCTATTGACTTCTCTACGAAAGGCTGCAACACCTCCTTTATGATTTGGAACAGAGGCTTAAATCTGCCTGGCAAGTGAAACTGTTGGAACGCACCTCTACCATCCTCCTGCAAACTGCAGAACTTTGGCTGAGTTCTATGCATTTCAAAAAACAAATCCTACCTATATCTGCAGATCACCACACTTCACAGCTACATTTCGAGAAGACACTTCTTGGTATTTAACACATACCAGCCCAGGGCTGAACGCTGCTTCCTCTGAGATTATGGTTTTGAACTGCAGAATACCAGGCCAAGTATAAACCTAACGAGACTGTAACCTCTGTGGTTTCAATGCTTACTCCTGCTAGGGTTGAACACCAAAGGAAGAAGCAGCAGCATAAACAATCCACAAGCAACAAAACCTGGACACTGAGGGCCCCATGACTGGACAAAGCAGACTGGAACAAAGATTGGAAGTGTCGGTGAAGGTGGTGCAGAAAAGATGGAGAGGAAAATTTGGAGCGAGTTATAAGGTGTGTGGGACTCACTGAGCATAAAAACTAAAAACAGAGAAAGGAAAAGGAAGCGGTAACAAGAAACACATGATACTTAATTCACAAAATGGAAGAGATGGAAGCATGCACGGATTGTGCAAGGAAGAAGGGGCTAGAAGCATAGGAAGGAAAAGTGAGAACTATCTAAGGAGTGAGAGAGCGGTCTTAGAGAAAGGACTAGCCAGAAAAATAGTGAGGTAGAAGAAATGGGACAAGCAAAAACAATGCTGAGGCCCTGGGAAAGGAAAATGGAAATGAGGACCAATGCATGGATGAAAGCCTGGATGCCTGTGGAGCAGGGCACAGCTACATGGGAGAAGGCCCTGTGGAAGAGAACCAAGACTGATTCCTAAGTGACGCAGAAGTCCCAAAGAGAGACTCAGACTGACCAGACGAGCGTGGACCAGGGAAAAGGACTGAGGGGTGGAAACTAGGAGTAGCCAGAAGAATGAGACCAGAACAGAGACAAACTGGGAAGACTTAAAAAATGACATATTAGTAGCAGTGGGCAGAAAGAAAGAAACATGCAGAAGGCACAAGCTTTGAATGCTTCAGCACCCTGCAGAAATGAAGCCTGGAATAAAACTCGAATTCTTGGCCTTTACCGTTCATTTCTATTACTGTGCTGCTCAGGAAATGGCAGTCTTACAAGCAATTATGTTTTCAGCTCACTGCAGAGGTCCATGCAATAACCTTAACGGATCCAACCCAGTAACAAATCCTCAGTATATCAGCATACATTGCAAAGCAAATTGGGGGGGGGAAGAGTAAGACCTGTTACATAAGAACATATGGAGTTCCCTCTCACACACACAGAGTTGCTAAATTCAGACACAACTTTATGTGAATATCAAGAACTAATAAAATTTGAGATAGGAAGCACTATACCTGGCTTCATCTCCTTTGCATACCTATTTTAAACAGATTCAACTGCTGTGGACACATTACTGAACAATACTCATTAATTAAACCAGACTCCAAATTGTTCAGGTAGGCTTACTGCATACTACTCAAGTCTTAAGTCGACAGACAGAAGTTGTTCATCATACTTGATGTTGTTCATCATACTTTTCATGTCTTCCTTAGCACACAGTATTTTACTCTTTCACGTTACAGAAACATCAGTTTATTTTCACCAAACTCCCATCATCTCACACCATACAGTAGAGATGGGACATCAAGAGATCACAATTTAAAAAGACCCTACTAAATAGATGATGCACATGAAACCTGATACCACAGAGTACTTTGCTTTGTAACTTTTAATGTTCTGATAGCAGTGATTTCCCCAGCAGCTGTAAGTATTCAGTGTTTCCACGACCAATTCTTATGAGAAGTTTGAGGCCCGGAAAAAGAAGAGCATACAAACCTGACCGTATTTATAGAAAGTATGGTTTCAAAGAATTGGCTAGCACCCCTGAAAGACTTTGGCAGAGGCAGAGACAGAAATCGGCACGCGGCCCCATTAACCACAAGACTGACCCTTCTCTTCCTTACCCTCCCCTCTTACATTGCCTCTCATTTCATTTCGACAACAAATGGAACAAAGATCTATGGACAACAATCCTCATCACTACACAAACTGTGGGAAACGCCCAGAGCTGGCCTATGTAATACACTGAATTCTGCATTCAGTCACATAGTTAACACTATCGCAAAATGCACACCTGACATCTGGCATTCCTTAAATCTGAGTGATTTTGGAACTGCAACAACCACCTCTGAAATAAAGGCTGATGCTTACAATATTACCTGAAATAATTCTAGCATTATGGAGCTATAGGTCTACTTTGGTTTCCAGTTGATTTCAATTTATTGTATGTCCTTGAGATCTGTAGATTTTCTCTGGAAAACGAAATAAACCATTGGCAGTTGGTTACGACTAGTTAAATCAGGTTCCTTTTTCTCATTCTTTATATGAGCCACAGACAGTGATGCAATTCATTTTTAATAATTTAAAATAATTTCCCTCCTCCTGCATTTAGAACAACCTTGTTCTTTTTTTAACCCTTTCAATAACAGTACCTTTAGCCTGATCTCAGAAGGAAAAAAGCGGTTAAAAAAACGCACTGTTTATTTGTGAGTCCCTCTAAATCCCCACCACACACTCAACTTGTATTACCCAAACATACTAAAATCCCTTTAAGTTTTATGAAAATGAGAAGCTGCACAGAGAACAAAATGAGTTGCCCCCATTCAGCTCTTGGACAGACAAGGACAATTTGGTTGTCACCCAGCAGCTGGGCTGGCCAATGTGTATGTAAGTGACCGTGCAGCAGACCCAGGCCTGCTTTCTGGCAGGACAAATGGGAACGTGAAGGCAGCTGTGGACAAACAGAGGATTTAAGAAAGGAGGGTGATACAGTGAGAGGCAAATGGAGGACACAACCAGGTGAAGCCAGGGGCAGGAAGAAGCATTGCAGTGAGAGTTTCCTAGCAGACACGCAAGGTTGCTGTAGTTACCGATGTGGACAAGTAACAGGGACCTGAGAGACAACCCTGCAGACCAGCAAGTTCCACTAATGCCAGAGTGCTCACAGCCCACCATGCCACCCAAACCATTGTGCCGCTACCTGAGCATCCAGTACGGCAGGAATCTTGGGTTTCTTCAAGCATCTAAAGACACTCTCCTCTCCTATCAATGTGTCCTAGGTGCTACCATCTGAAGTAGTTGAGCAAGACTGCCCTTTCTTTGACAAGGAAGAGAAGAGGTGAGTGGCAGTCACCAGGGGCAAAACCAGCTCAGCTACATTGCTGGGGAGCGAAGTCCAGCCAGCATGATCAGCCCGTTTCTGCAAACTGGTTCCCCTTAGTCAAAGAACATCATGACTGCAAAGCAGCCAGTGGGGAATAGACACAGGCAGATCATCTGTCACCTTGCCTTCCTTCCACTCGTTTCCCTTAAGCATCAACCGTAGCAGTATCTAAGTATCATTCACTGAATATTTTACACCCGTCAGAGACTCATCACTACAGCTTTCGTGATGTTCTTTGTTGTAGAGGTGTCGCAACATGGCACAATGCAGTGTCAAGTGGAGACGTGCGTGCCAGCTCTAAACGAGTTAGTTCAACAAGCAGCACTACAGCTGCATTAACGCAGCACTGCCCAAACTAGGTTAGCCAGCATAGGTTCCTTTGTACTGTACTAAACCAAACTGTGTAAACATATCCTAAACGGTGAACAGTACAGAATACAATGCCTCTTTGGTGACTACTGTACACAAATAATAAATAGGAATGCTATCCATTGATGAGCCTGATCATTTGTACATCTACTCTTCATTTCATCTACCCATAACCCAGGTTCCCTGGTTTTATTAGAACATCCTGCTTGCATTCAAATCTTCCCTACAAGCTTAATAGCCAGACGTACAGCTGTCCCACTAGTCTCGTATAGCAAGATCTATTCCACAGATCTCCGACTTCTACCAATAGCTAACATTGATACCGAATGAACTCTCATGAACAAAGCTATGTTTTCTTAATAATAACAGTTGTATAAACATAAGGTCTTCTCAGTTAAAGGGAAACCAACATCAAAAAGCAGTAAAACATGGAACCCTAAACCCTTCTTTCTTTGAAGAAACACGTTTGAAGCGAGGTGTTTCTAGTTATGGGTGAATGAAATGAGAATTCAGCTGCAACAAACGGACATCCAGTCTGTATGAAAGACTAATTAGATCCATCTGAGAAGCTGTGTCTAAAACTGCTTCACATATTTCAAAGGAAAGCTCTTCTAGTCTATCTTTTGAGAAGACTACATCAAAACATTTAGTCACAGCTGACGCACATCTATCCACTACAGCAGCATTATTTTTCATAAGCCATAAAAGCTACATTAAAGTAATGTTAATAGTCTGGTTTACTTAAAAATTAAATTAAAGGAGGGAAAAAAGCAACAAAGAAATTTAGAGCTAAGAAAGCAACTCAAAGCAGCAACGACCTTATAGTTCCCCCCTATGCCAAAGCATCAAGCGATCCCGAAGTAGAGTGTCATACTGAATATTAAATGTGCTGAGATTTGCTCAGAGAACAGAATTAAAGATGAAACACTATCCAGGAGCTGCAGAGTTAACTATGGCTTTTGTGGTAATAAGCCAGGCTCTTAACACTACATTAGCATGCTTTTAAGTGTAACTATTGCTACTGCTGAA
>NW_009646761.1:3116487-3130272 GCF_000708025.1 Charadrius vociferus | reverse complement strand
AGCAGGAGGAGCTCACAACATTTTTTAATCTTCTCCTTCTACCAAATTTGGGGTGGGGGGTGGGAAGTTGGAGGAGTTTCTGAAGGCAGGGAGGAGTTGGTTGGGCTTTTTCTTTCCAGTTTTGTTGGATGTAAAATCAACGGTAAAGAAAAGCATCCAAGCGATGCTCCTGTAAGCATTGTTTTTAGAAACTAGAAAACAATGATATGAACATTGTGGTGCAGGATCTGAAGTGTGCATGGCACACACACAAATTGAAGACAACACCCATGCCCCAAGGAGTTTTCAGTCTTACACCAAAAGACCACAGAAGGACTAGAAGGGTGGCAGGACACATTAAATGCTGTTACACCAGAAAAAAGACTTTCTGAAGAAAGGAAACGGTATGTTATCTGTATCATTACAGATATTTAATTTATATTTCAATTCTGTGTTCACTGGAATTCCTGGAATCATTGGATCATGACCCATGGCAGAACATAGTGTCTATTTTCATACCACAGGAATTCATCCTATGAAGCCACCTGTGTGGGTAAAACTCTTCATTAGGTAAATTTAGAATTAATCACTGTAAAAACCTAGCTCCTTCTCTGCCATCTAAGAACTATGCTTTAAAACAATGAAGAGAAGTCCAATTCTAACACATGGAAAATAAATATTCAAACCAACAATGCTTGCTTTTAAAGTATTTTACATTTTATCATTTCAGACCTTTCATTGCATTTTCTTTTTAAACATTTCTTGTAGGCTACATACCAGTGCCAGACCATATGTTACTGTGAGTTTTGCCGCAGAACTACAGATCTCCAAAAGCTACCAAAACCAAGCTATTACACTGCCCTGACATAGAGGGGAGAGCATATTTAAAATTACACAATTAATTCATTACTTCTCATGTCATTTTTAGTTCTCAACCTTGTAGATATTTTCTCTACACGCCTATGGGGTACTGTGTGAATAAGCTAATCTGAGACATACAAACCCACACCAACAACCTCTCTTTACAAAGCAAACATACACCTATTGTACCAATCCCTTACACATACTTTCTGCTAAACTGGTGTGGTATTTTAAAAAACATGCAATCCAGATACACTCTGCTTCTTTTTTTGCTTAGTACGCAAGTATACCCAATACAGGTTCATACAAATATTATATCAATATACGTAACATTTACCTAAGCATTTTTACCTCTACCTCATCTAACATGTCCCAGCATCTAAATTCTCTGTGAGACTCAATGCAGCAAAGTGGAAACGCATACCAGAAACAGAGTTCACAACAAGATACTGAGGCCAAGGCCACTTTCATTTAAAAAACACAATGTCAGCAGCCACAGAAACGTAGCAATTAAAGCACTTGCCCACAGAGTCAGAACGTGAAGATCAATGCTCTCCTCAGATTGAAGGGTTCAAGCGTACAGCGCTTGCCTCCCAGGAGAACCTGTCTCCACCCCATCAGGATTAGGATGGGGCAGCCTCTGCCCTTCCAGTAAATCTGCCACTATACAAAAAGAAATACAGGGTCCATAAAGCCACAGTCTGTCAACAAGTAGGAGCCCTATAATAACCCAGTGATAATGGTAGTGGTTTTGCAAGGGTAGAAATCATGGGTTCTGCTATCACCCCAGGGTTAGCTTATGCATACCGCATTAAAATGCCATTATACAAAACACATAAGTCTTAGAAATAGAAATACTCTGGATTTGAACCTGAATTAAAAGAGGAAAAGTAGGTACACAACCTATAGAACCTGGTAATGAAGGGTTTTGTTTGCATAACTACACGTGTACTGCAATGGAGAATTTGTGTGCTACTCTGCAGGTAAAATACAAAACATTTGGAAAAAGGCAGGAAAAGTTTTCTGCTTACAGCTGTACGGATTATCTAACTGATCTGCCGCCTCTGCTTGTGCCTTTACATGTGCACTTTCCCTTCACTCAAACTAATATGGGGCATTGGAGTAACAGTGTTATATGTATGGAATGAAATACACTATAACATATGTAAAATTCCAATATATAACAATACATATTTAGAACTAGACTAACCAGAAAAAACTTCATTTACTGCTCCTGTTATACATGTTAATTTGTATCTCTACTGGCTGCCCCTCTCATTGTTTTAATTCCTACAGGTATTCACTTTTCATCCCTATTAAAACAGCCCTTATATTTCTTTTATATGACCAATTAGTTATATATTATTATGTGCCTGGAGCATACCAGAAGTGTAAAATACTAGTCATAATAATTCTGGTATTTTATTGATTCTCTTAACAAGATTATTAATTTTATATTGATAGGGTTGGGCAATGTTATTCTTTTACATGGACCACTGGAAAGACTGAATTTAATATGCACTGAATTACGATCCCACTCCATTCACATTTGTGTTTAAGGAATTAAATGTGGACTAAGTTCGCTAACAGCAAATTTCTGTACTGTTGCTCTGATTTTACATTATATTATCCCTTTTCACACTTGATGCTTTGCATACTTCAGCTGCATCTAGTTTGATTTTTGGGTGATATTTCTACTTCAGCATTTTTTCCTCAACCTGAAGAGCATTTACAAAACAAAGAAAATGTTTCCCAAAGTAATTTTAAAATCAACTTACCCCTCAGTCATAAAATTTACAGCGAAGGAATACAGCAGAGTTCTCCTAATTAAATGTTTATTACATTTTAATTTGAAGTCAGAGCTTAATCGTAACTAGATATACATGAACTCACTAACTAAATTAAGGCATACAGATAACTACTTATATACTCTATGCTGATGATATAGGATATACTCAAATAATGACAACAGTAATGCCTTAGATTTGTATTTTTATGCTCTCATTTACATACTATACAATAGATTTTCTCTTGCAAAAATATTAAGAGGTACACAGGCCAACTTTACACCTCACAGATAGCTAATAAATTCTTTACTTCTCATGAAAAAGACAGAGGGGGAAAAAACATCGCTTTTCCCTAAAAAATATTAAAAGCATTCACTAATCAATTTCTCATTGGGCTGAACAAGCTTCACAAATTTTTCATAAAGGTTTCATGTCTGTACTATATTTACCTGTTCTTAAATTTGAATTTAGGAAGTGATCCAATATTTTGTGATAGTGGTAGCCAATTCTAGTAGCAATCTGAAAAAAGTAATTAAGCTTTCTCTACTCCTCTTGTTCAGTGTTTGACCTACACAGGTCCCTCTGGAAATATATCGAATTTCCATTTGCTCAAAGTAACTTCTGAACTATTTCACCTTACGCTTTAAAAAAAAAAAAATAAACAACTTTCATTCACCACAACTTCAATGATAAGAAGCTACTTTATAAGTGAAAACATCTGGAAATTCTTTGTCAACTGAACAGATGAGAAGATGAGGCTAAGTGGTCTGGGAAGGTATGCATCTGCTACAGAGATGAAGAACCCTAACAGAAAGGGCTGGTTTGAAACATAAAGTAGAATAACAACAATTACTTGCAGAGAAATCACGCAAGTCAAAGAATTCTCAAGACAGAGGATTCCTATACTATAATAAAGAATCAGAAAATGAATCACGCCAAAAAGGTTTTCAAGAATGCAGTTTATTGCATAAAATACAGCTACAAATTCCTTGTTGAACTAAAATTAGGTCCTCAACCTACGTATAGAGCAACAAACTTCAACCAGAAAGAAACATGACTGTATCTCCTAAAGTGTAATTACTTACTGCTGGTATTCATCATTTGAGCCTTTGGATTCACCCATCGCTTTTGTGAAAGCAGAGGTGTAGACAAAAATCAAGATGATCCACCCCTTTTCTACCACCTCCTCCATCACAAAGATACCAATACAAACCATTCTTTAGTTGTCTAATTTGAGTGACATTCATAACAGAAAAATAAAATTGAAGAATATTGAACGAAATAAGGAAGGTGTGTTATACCAGTGAAAAGATTGCCCCGCAGTCACATAACTATTTATCTTTGATCATTCTTTTGTTGAATTCAAATTATACAGTGGTGGATCCAATAAATTGAACTTTATTATCAGATACCCAGTCCAATGTATTTATGTTCTCCCTTGCATTGGCCAGTCCAGCCCAAACCACAACAGCCAGTTACATTCTTTGCTGTTATTTTTATCACACATTTTAAGTGTGTTACCTACATGAAAATGCATCCACATTGGAGAAGGTCGATTCATGGATGTCCATGACACTGAAGCCCTACACACACCAGTGGCCAGGGGGCTGCTCACAACACAGCTCCCATCCAGCACACCATTAGCAAAGGGACTCTGTACTGGCTGTGAGCAGCCAGGAGTGAAAGTCTGAGAATAGGCAAAGTCACCATCACATGGATCCACAGCATCCTTGGTGGCCGACATCTGGCTTTGAAGGGTCAATTTAGTATGGTACAAGGAAACCACACAGCTACCAGGTTTACTCAATATACGTAGGTTCCCGTTTGCTTTTGTCCCTCCTGTTCTTTGGTACTCTGCAGAACGCTCAAGCTTTGTAAGGGAAGAACAGACTCCAACCTTCATCAGCAAAACAGGATCAAGTCTTTGTATCAATAAAATCATAAAATACACACATTTCATAGCCAGACTGACAATCAAAAAGAGCAAGATCAAAAAGATTCCTGTGTAAAATTGAACTTAATAAAAGATTCCAGAGTTCGGTGGAGGGATGCTTCTGGACTGCCTGTTGCTGGTTTATACTAGTCTGATATAAAGGAGGGTATTCTTCCTTCAAATTCTATTTCAGCAGTAATCTTGAGTGTAAGATCTTTAACACCACTGATGAGAGGAAAAATTTTAAGCAGAAGAAGAATACTAATCAAAGCCCAGAATCTGACCACCTGTCCTCTGAAGAACTAAATGGATATATATGACAAGCAGCTAATTAAAGATGCTTCTAGCAATTATTATATAAGAAAAATAACAATGAAAAAGAGTAACAGACATTTACATGAACTTAGTTGGCAAGCTCTTGGTACACAAGTAAGCAGATCTCACCAAAGTTCATAAATTTTAATTCTCAAGTCAGGTTGTTAGAATCTTTTAATTACTAAAGTACGTGTTGTTATGTTGATAGGGTATCACCAGAAACAACTGTCTGATACTGAAAATTCTAGTACATTAATTTTATACAAACTTAAGTATTACCTTATATGTTGCCGGCTTCACAATAACAACAGAGCAACTTTTATTTTAAAAGAAAAAATATCAAGTTATAATTCACGAAAGTTTTTAACCTCTACTGGAAACAAGAAAACTAATATTTTTTGTTTGCACTGCTTCAGGCAAACAGTATTACTCATACCGGACCACTGATCTTTTAAGTCCTTCACACTTTGGGGAAGCAAGGCCACTAAAGTGTCCCAAGGCCAGCTTGCATCCAGGACCTCTGTTACAAATAAAATGGTTAAAACCAGACGGTTACAAAACTCAAAATCCTGAAAAATAAAGAGCGAGCAAAGAGCAGTTAACACTGCACAATTCATTAAGATTCTCATGATAAAGGAAGAAAACCACAGATGACCCATAGACCGAGATGCTGACGAATGATCTGCTCGCAAACAGCGGGAAGCGTGGAGAAGCCTGCTGCTCACACTCCCTGCACAGAGAGCAAAGCACTGCACACTGTGAGGTGCTGAGGTTTCGGCTGGCGAGAGTAGAAGAGTTAAGGAAAAAAGAAAGGAGTCACTGTTGGAAGAGTCCCAGTGGTAAACAAAGTAAATCAGGATGCGAACGCTGCTGCTGCAATGCACTGTTTGCCACGGGAGCAAACTTCTGAAGGGGAATGTGAAGGTGGCCCTCCCACTGGGCTATCTAACTGCACCACAGATTCAGCTATCTTTGTCACAAGCCACAAGGGGACACAACCCACAAAGTCAGGAGCCCGTGTCACACCAATTTAATAGCAAAAAGTAAATGCAGGAGTTCAAAAAGTGAGGCTGGTGTTTCTGACAGCAAAGTTTTAATAAAGAAGGCTTTGGATTTCCCCATTTTTTCTGATGGTATGTTATACCTCCTGATCAGAAACAAGATTCCTCATTCCTAGTCTTTGACTTTTCTTCTTTGAAGTTTTAAGACAATTGTTTTTCCATTGTAAAGCTTTGAATAATAATTCAGATTTTAGATCGTGCTGTATTGAGTATATTCTCTTGTCTGCAGCACAATCACACAAGAACCCCAGCAAAAAGAAGATTATCAATAAAGAATAACATGCCCTCTGCTATTTATCCAGTAACAGTGAAAAATAAGTGTAACTCTAAACAATCTAAACAACCTTGGTATTCAAAAACAGTTACCTTTTTTTTTTTTTTTTTTTTTTTTTTTAACAAACCCAAGCTCAGGAGTTAATTTTAGTACGCTATACGTTAAGGTTTAAATGAGACAGACCTCTGGTCACAGTGAAATACACCTACTATGATTTATTTCACCAGCTAAGGAATTTTCCAAATACAAGTAAATAAGGAATTATCTCTCCGGAAGTATACAGGCTTGGTTAGGGTAGAATCAGAATGCAAAAATTTGTCATCAACCCCTCTGGCCCAACCTTTAGGGTACGCAGCCTGTCCTACCTGGCATCCCTACTTCCTCCCTGTTGCTTACATATCCCTTCACTGTGATGCTGTGGGGTGCTCAGCTCCCCAGGGGTGCTCCTCTCTCCTCACCTAGCAGTGAGAGGTAACAGCAGTAGCATGCTGCAGGGATGCAAGGAACCTCCGCAGGTCTGTTGCTCCCCTCCCCACCTTGATGGGATTCTTGCTGCTATCCCTCAGCGCCTTCCCTGCTAAGGAAAAGTGGCAAAGGGGGCTCAAACAACTTTTTGAGAGATTAAGGAATTTACGAAAACAAACACCAAAAATAAGGCCATGCTTAACTACTTATTCTTGCTTAGTTCATTAATGCTTGACCAACCACTTGATGATGTTGGAGGTGTTTGAATAACAAACTGAAAGACTAGAAATCAAGCTCCACATATGCCTTGTTAAATTGGGCTTACAACAGCTGTAATGCTCGTACTGCTGCAAGACACCAGAACTGTTTAACAGCCCCATTTAAAGCGAGAGAAGGGTTTGGACTGTGGTATAGATAGGAATGATTTTGTGTATGTTGAAATGATACATCAGCAGCAATAGCATTACATGTTCAGCATCCTTTCTCAGAGTCCGTACCTCCTGGAGATACACACTGCAGTTTACAATGCAGCTGCTCAGCTGCAAGCAGAATCCAGGACTGACCCACATACAAGCTCATATGTTCAGTCGCCTTCACAATCGATAGACATAAAAGTATAAAAGGATGCTTAGGCCTCCTCTGTCTGTAAACTTTCCTCTGGCTGACTGAAAGATATGTCTTTATTGAATTTGATAAGCAAGTATAAGTGACAGCCTACATAACTAAATGCATGCACACAGATGCATGCCTGTGTAATTAGCTGTGCTGAACCAAACGACTAGTTTAGGGAGGTCTGGCTACGGGAATTAGATTTATGAACTGACAGCAGAAAGGGCCTATGCAACACCCACAGCGACCAGCAGCCACCCCGTGTCTCCCTCACAGCAGCAGGCAGGTCCAGGCTGACCGCGGTCAACAAAAAGGTGGGAAGGCTGGGGGCAACCACTGCTCCTGGGAAGGGCTCTCTCTGTCACACAAACCAGTGCCAGTCCAACTCTAAATTAGGCTGAAATGTGGCAGAGATGTTTTGTTGTTTGAGCAATGGGTTTTGTCCAAGTTCACAGGATGCCTGTTAGGGCCATTAGATAAATTTAATTCAGTAAAAAGCTGCACGCAGACATGGCCTTTGCTCCTGAAGCACCATTCTGCAAGTGGGGTGAGTGTCCCAGCCACCGTGCAACACCATATATTAGGTACTGAGTAAACAGTTGTTCAAGACCTCCTGGAATTCTTTCTAAAAGAAACACTACAACTAAAATGACCACGTTCTTTCACACTTAAGAGTAGTACACTTGAAAGAGAAAACTTTTAAAGGTGCTGACCACAATGACTGATCTTCTCCATATCCTTTTTACAGTGCACCTACGATGCACGCGGAACAGAAAGTATCTCTGCTCTCTATTCATACTCTCACATTCATCATGAGTATATGAGTATTACAGTGTGACGGAGGTAAAGGTAATACTAAAAATGATATTAGTTTGGCATCTTCTTGCCCCAGTTAGGCCAACAAAAAGATTGAAAAATAAATTCTAGGTTTTCACTACCTCAATTCACGTAAGTGAAAATAACCACCTAAAAACATGACCAGTTTCAACTGAAAAGAACGTCTTTAACATTGAAATTTCAGTAGAGCAAAGCAGAAGTGAAACATCAAGACAATAACGTTTTCATTATATGAAATATTAATTTAAATGTCCTTTTACAAAGGAATCTCATGATTCTGAATGCAACATAGGAGTGAACACCACGACTATAAAAAAAAGTTACAGGGCAGATGTTGCAGAAGTGTCTTTAATGAAGACACACAAGAAGTCACCCTGTACTCAGCACTGGTGAGGCCCCACCTCAAATACTGTGTTCAATTTTGGGGCCCTCACTACACAACAGACATTGAAGTGCTGGAGCACGTCCAAAGAAGAGCAATGAAGTTGGTGAAGGTCTCAAGCAGAAGTCTTATGAGGAGCGGCTGAGGGAAATGGGGTTGTTTAGTCTGGAGAAAAGGAGGCTGAGGGGAGACTCTACAGACTCTACAACTACCTGAAAGGAGGTTGTAGCGAGGGGGGAGTCAGTCTCTTCTCCCAAGTAACAGGTGATAGGACAAGAGGAAATGACCTCAAGTTGTGCCAGGGGAGGTTTAGATTGGATACGAGGAAAAAATTCTTCACCAAAAGGATTATCAAGCATTGGAACAGGCTGCCTGAGTCACCATCCCTAGAGGTATTTAAAAGATGTGTAGACACAGTGCTTAGGGACATGGTTTAGTGGTGGACTTGGCAGTGTTAGGTTTATGGTTGGTTTCGCTGATCTTGAGGGTCTTTTCCAACCTAAATGGTTCTGTGATTCTGTGAGAGTAAATAGTCATCAGAAGTAAACTAGAGAACTTCTAGGATTCTTCATAGTCCCACTTTTCAATGATTCTAAGAATAACTGTCTTCTGTAGACTCTTGAAAACTTTTGCCTAAAAGTCAGCAGATACTATGCAAGTCAGCTGTCTATTTTCAAAATGAATTCTCAGTTTGGTTGTGGAATTACCATTAACAGACTTAAAAAGTAGTTCTCTCTCTAAATCTACCTTGTCAATACTCCAATTCAACCAGCTTGTGTCTTGGCTTTATTCTGCTGAACAGCTGAACTACTGAACACAGCATTACCATTCTTCTACTTTCATCATCTGCCTTTCTGCCTTTCACGCTGACACCATTATGTACATGCTTACGTAATTATCTTAGAATATCTACGTAAAAATAGTTTGCACACATTGCATCTGAAGTAACTTAGAAACATCTTGAAACTATGACCACATTTTACTATGACCACATAATTTTACTACTGAGGTGCTGAATAATTCCATTCCAGTATTACTATGCATTCAACTTCCTTAGTCTTTTGATTTGTTTTTTTAATCACTAACTTAAGCTAATGTGATTTTTGTTGACATGGCACTTATTTTCTTCCTTTCATATATCTACAACGGAGCACAGGACCTTACTTCTAAACAAGACACTTAACAGTGCCGTTAATTAGAAAACTAATTTAATAAACAAGTAGATACAAAAATGTTACACAGGCACGAGCAGAGAAAAATCTTTGTAGACTAGCATTATTTAATTAACATAGAGTGTCTTGTTTTGCAATTCACAGCAATGCCTACAAAAGACAAAACAAAAATCTATCTATGTTTGGTCATTGAACAGATAGAGAATGGTAGTAGGTGTCAAGGATAATACACATTGACTCAATACATTGAATTTCTTAGAAAATGAGCAGAACTTACAAAAAATGATGTGCCATCCTTTGAAACTGCAACTGGGTAAATTCCATCTCCTAGACGCACAGAGAGCTCCCAGCTACTTCTCTTTGATTTAGCAATAGGAATTCTAAAAAAGAAACAGACAGAAGAAGAATTTTTAACAGAGATTTCATGCTTCTCCCATTTTAACCAGAAGCGCTTGCCTCATAGGATGGTCATGAAGGATATAAAATATCATTAATCTATGGACACAGTTGGAGAGCATACTTGAAAAAAAAAAAAAACCCTAAATATATTTTACTGTCAAATGGCATATAAGGAGAAAATACACTCTGCTTTCTTTCTAGATTTGCCTTGACACACTGGGTACGCTGATAAAGTTATAGGAGGCTCTTGAATACAGCCAGTGCTTGCTGCAGAATTAGCTCAAACAGGATGAAAAGCAGATGAGAAAGTGGGTTGGCAGGAGAATAGCAACAGTGATAGCTGAAGCATTCTTTTTAAGGGCAAAATATAATCACTATTTCTGTCATCTCATCCTCAGTAAACCTTAATTAAAGGTCAATTACAGACAAAAGATTCAGCCAAACAAGTAATACAAGTAATTATATGATTAATATACATTTTGGAGTATCTCATCCGCAGAGTCCTTCAAGCAGACTGAAAAAATAATGATTTATCATCACAGCCCACATGCAGGATTATACCTATTCCTGCAGCATTCTGTGGCTGTACCAGTTATCAGGCAGTACGAGAAACCTGAATCTTTTCAACTGCAGCTTAAAGAAGCACACCTGACAGCAAAGGAATGAGACCCGAGACCCCATTCTTGGAAGTTCAAAGTGAAACAACTAATTTTCAGCTATTTTATTTAAATGTTTATTTGATTTCAGTTTCCTCATCCTAACTTCTCAAGTCTCTTCCGCTTTATCGTAACAACTGGTGTCCAAAGGTACGCTATAACTTTTCTGATGAGCAGTTGCCATACATTAGCATGGGCAAGCACCATGTAGCCTAAAGAGAAGGTATGAGGAGGTGTTTAAATTCCATTAAAACAAAGACACATTATTTTGATATAGCTTTTCTTCCACATGTTTAGATTCTCTGTAAGAAATCTATAGAGATAATAAGTTCATAACCTTTAGGTCTCTTCTTCAGGACAAATTTCTGCTATAATGTTCATCTATTGTATATTACAGAGCTCACTATACCATTTTTCTGTAGCCTTCACAGTCCTAAAACTTGGAAACATGTCTTTCTGTGTTGTGCCACATCCATCCTCCTGATATGTGGACGCCCAGTGAACCACATCTCCCCAAAGGGAGTGCCGAGGTTTCCTGTGGAATCAACCAGGAAGAAGCACCTGTGAGGCCTCCAGAGGCCAGAGGAGGAGAAATTGTCTGCCTAAGCCAAGGATGACACACTGATTTCGGCAATTACTTTAAGAAGGTTGCGTTTTTAGACAGCTATAATCCAAGCAAGTACAAGTTCAGGTATCTAATTGGGCAAGGAGTTTCTAAAAATTGCGCCTTACAATGTGCCTAAAAAGGGAAAATGGAAACACTAAATATATTAGACAAATAGATGCATATTTATCATTAGTTATTTCTGGATCCAGGCCAAGTAAAGCCTGCACCAGATTTTGCCTAACACCTTAGCTCACCTCTAACTATCACTACCCATAAAGTTCATGAAAACAGATATTGAAAATAACCTGTTCCTGTACTAATGATGCCAAGTGTCACCTTTTGCATTTAATATACAGCCACAATTGTCAAAACAACAAATCTGAGGAAATACCTAAGGCTGTCATTGGGTGCAATGGCACTTCTCAGCACCTTGTCGTCAAATTCCTGTATGTCACCAAAACATTTAGACTGGCTGATAGGAAACGTGACAGACACAGGAGTTCCTGAAGAGGAGGAACAGGAATTTCCTGCACAGGTAGCAGGCAGCAAGCTGAGAGATGTTTTCATTGCGCTTCCTGGTACCAGAGCACCAGTAAGGAGGAATGGAGCAGGGTTTTGGCAGAGCCCGGCTAAATTGTCTGTGGTACTCCATTGCAATAACCAACAGGAATAAGTGGTTTCTAGCAACTTCATATTTCTTGTATAAGAGGTAAGACCTCATCTCAAACACAGCTTAGTAGATCTGCTTCACTGGTGGCATGAGATTCCTCATAACCTTGCTGGCACGGCTCTGCTTCATATTGCATTTGACTGGAAGTGACCTCATGAATCTGGCTGCTGGCCATCAAAGGAAAGACAGTCTTGTTCTCCAGCAGGGATTATTTTTGTTCGGTCCTGTCTTGCTGAGCTTTGTCAAGTGTATCTCCAAACAGGATGCATGCCTCTTGAAAGGCATGACTATGATCACTGCTTTGCCTGGGTTTCAAACAGCCACACAGGCATATAATTCCTCTCTCTGCAACACTGGTGGTCAGGAGGGCAAGGTCCAGAGCTGTAGCTAATACCAAGTACGCGGCAAGTTGTACTTCCCTCCTGGAATTGCAAGATCCATTTGCACAGGGACATTTTTCAGCTCTGCTAATCAAATGCCTGTGGCTTTGTAACTGTAACCTACAGTTACACTGGCTAAGACAGATACTTACATTAGCTCACGAGAATCCTACTTTTTCTTCATTAAATCTAATTCCTTTCAAATAAATTATCTTGTAGATGACTCCATTTTGATGGGATTCGGGGGGGGAGGGTGGGAGGGTCATAGCAGGAAGGATCACAAAGTCCAAATGTAAGGATCAAAGTCCAAAAGTCCAAGTTTCTTGGATATTGAAAGGAAGTAGCTCAAGTCTATGAACTGCTTAGAAATGCAGAAGTTTCTGTCAGGCTAAGAAACGGATTTTTGGTGGGTTTTTTTGTTGTTTTGTTTGGGGGGTGGTGGGGGGTGGGTTGTGGGGTTTTGTTGTTTGGGGTTGTTGGTGGTTTTTTTAAGGTCTGAGAAGTCCCAGCAGTGCATGGGAAATAATCTCTTTGTTCTTGGCCAAGGTTGCTTCCTTAGCTGAGAACTCTTCTAAGTCCTCCAAAGGGAAAACATCTGGACTTCTGAATATATTTTCCACTAGTTCATGGAAAACTCCCCAAACTTCTGGCTATTTTCAAAAACATATAACTTTTAAAATTCTACATACTGGACTGAAATCTGACCTATTTACAGAGGGGAAAAAAATACTGAAAGAAAAAATAATGTCATTTTCACCATCACAAAAGACACAAAAAGTTGCTCACCCTCCAACCCCAGATTCAGAATCCACACAATGTCTTTCATAGGGTTCAACATGCCCTCCCCCTTTCTTCTCCTAGTTTTGGCAAATAACATTCTTTAGATAAAGACCACCAGCTGCAAGAAGAAATGCAAGTTTGGCAGCAAGGTGAGTGCCAGGCGAATGGGAAGCAGGGCCACAGAGCGCTGTGGTCCCTTGCCAGCAGTATTACACACAAAGAGGAGGGAGCACAGGCAGCACCGTGGCTGCAACGACAGGAGGCAGGTGGGAGACGGGTGTTACGAACTCCTTCCATACAGCAGTGGGGAGTTCTGAACCTCCCTATTCCATATTGCCTTCGAAAGGGAAGTATCACGAGCAGTCAGGGCACAGACGAAGAGTCCGGTGATGGTCTGGCTCTAAGTCATAAAGGCATTACTCTAAAGCATTGAAGTTATAAAAACATGTAAACAGTGCAAGAAGAAAAACAGCAGTTTGCCTGCTTATTTATTTATTTTCAACTTCTGTTGCTGTTTGTTCAACTACAGATGATGTCACGGTTCCATAATTTATTTCACACACTGCACAGTGTATTATTGTCCTTCTACCCCCAACTGCCATGGCGGGGGGGGGGGGG
>NW_009646761.1:3103371-3116428 GCF_000708025.1 Charadrius vociferus | reverse complement strand
GGGGGGAGGTTATTTTATAATAATGCAGCAATTATAGCTCCCGCTTTCTTTGCAAGTTGTCAGTGAGGAAAGCAGACAACTGCTAAAAATTTTAGATCGACACACACTTACTGCACACATGGAAAACAGACGCTAGTTAAACCATTATCTGGTCTAGTCAAAAAACAAATAACGAAAGAAAACAGACATTCACAAAAGCAAGTCAAGTAATAACTCTCTCCTGGCCCGTCCATTTTGATTGTAATCAACCAATCAGATAGAAGGAACTCAATAAAACTACAATTTTCTGCAGTTTGTGGCAAATAAACTCCCCTCTCCCGATTACTGTTGATGATGTAATGAGCTATGATAAATGTCACCAGCTCCTAAAGGGTCAGGAAATTGAGTATAGATTTTTATTTTTTTTACTTCCAATTCAAAATGTGAATTCTAAAGCTGGGGGGGGGAAACTTACACATTCTCTTTACTTCTGATATTTCTGCTGCATAATACTTTACGTAAACACAGAGAAATCCCAAACTCTCATAACAAATTCTCCCGTTATGAAAGGTTATAAGCGTTTGAAAACCACATTATATGACACTCCGTAAAGCTGTTTTTCAATTGTGCAATTACCTATTCAGCAGTTAAATAAAAGTGAAATATTGACTTAAAACAATGTTAATGGTCAAAGAATCATTAAGAAATCCTTCATCATAACTTTCACAGCAGGTGGCCTGTAAAATGATCAAGAATAATGTGCTGGATTCTGTAGCCACCAAGGTCAGTTTCTGCATACAAATCTTTGCAGAGGGAGAAAAAAAGACCTTCAGAAAGTGGGCCATTCATCTGAACCAAGTTCAGAGAATTTCCAGCACTGTGAAAAGATATGTTATGCAAGCACATAGATGTATTCAGTGGGGGTAGACTGAACCAGCTACATGGAGACTACAAAGGAGCCCTCCCATGGCTCATGAATAAGTCGAGGAAATGATCAGAAAAAAATGGAGAGATGTTTAGACAGATGGCCCACTTAAAATGCCTGGGACAGGGCATAAGCAATTTTAATGAAACTTTAGATCTACCATATAAATTGTTTCTTATTTTCTCCGCCCTCCCCCCAAAAAAACTCAAGAAAGGCAAATAGAAATTTAACAACTCAAACAAGAGCCTATCTTACAATGCAAAAATGGGAAAAGGGAAGTAAACCTCATGCTTTTGAGCATTATTGGTTTAATAAGTTCATATACAAAGAAATATCCTTCATGAAACCTTCAGCTATCAGATGAATATAAAAGCACGGAATGGGTAGATTAAAAGAATTCTAAACAGAAGTGTACTGCCAAACAAAACAAAAATCTAAGCTTTACTATCTAAGTACTTTCAACACTTTCCAACATAAAAGTTCATCGTTGCACAGAAAAGATAAAAGCAGCACTTTCACAGGATTATTTTAAGAACTAAAAATTATGTGAAAGGAACCTAAGAATCTGGGAATATTTTATTCAGCAATTTGAAGTATTTTCTACATCTATTCACACACATTTCCTACATATATTCAGACTAATTCATCTATACATATCACGTGCACTTTTACATAAAAATGGGGTTTCCTTCTTTCTGCCTTATGTGTGCGTATGTGTATATATATCCCTTTCACCAAGGGTATGAAAATATACCATCATTAGAGTAAATTATAGTTCTGCGTATGTCATACAAAATAATAACCTCTACTAGCCTGTGTGCCAGCTGATCAGACAAAGGCTGAAAGAATTACTCAATGGTTATGTCAAAATGGTTTTACATTACATTTTCTTCCATATTGCATTTAGATCAATAACAAATATGCATATTTATAGCCACGTACTCTATCTGAATAGTGACCACAGGAAAAAAACTAAATTACATGGAAGGTAAACTATAAAATAAAAAGCACTGCTTTATAAGGACGCTACGGAGTGCACTGTGCTTTGATTCAAAACAGCGTACATCTGGATGCTTCCTTTTCTTTTAACAGAAGTCTCTGGCGGGATCTGCAATCCAGTGCCCAATGAAAACCTCCACTGCCTTCACCAGTGAACCCCAGATCAAGGCTAAATAAAGAAACAGTTAAAGCCAGATCTCAGAAATCTAGGGTGAATTTAGCTGCCCAGATCTAAGTGTGTGGGCTCAACCCCTTTCATCTTTGTTTAACTTGCAAGTAACCCCACAGACAACCTGAGCTCGCCCTCTCCCACTCCGAAGGTCTCTAAGCGTGCAGGGTTTGGGTCCTGCAAACAGAGCCATTCTAACCCTACTGCTTTGCAGCTACCTTCCCCACCAACCTGGCAGGGGGGGCAGGAACTAGGGGGCTCCTCTGGCAAAGCTCTCTCCATTGCCTTAAGGAGAAGGTGTGCTCCAAGCATGCAGGCAAACATTAACAAATCTAAGCCTCTTGAAAAAAGTCTTTTATGGCTCTTTTACCTTTAAACCTATCAGGAAGAAGCAGCAGGATTGCTGGTATTGCCCATCTTGCTAGAACAAATTCGCGCTTGCAGCGCGTACACCCAGAGAATTAACGATCTGGGTTATCAAGTCTCCCTCAGCCCATGAGGCTACCTCCTGTCTCTCAAGAGAAAGAGTCAGGGCCCAGGTAGGCATTCCGGGACTCGCCATCCTACCCTGCTGATGGCAGAAAGGAATGAGAGATTCGTGGAGGCTCGGAGAATACCGCTTTGCAGCCTGATGATGCATCCTCTGGGACAGAGAGTTTTGGCATTTGGTCCTACGCCAGGAAATTTTTATGCAGTTTGCATTTAACAAACTGGATGAAACACAAAGCGATCCTGGGAGCTGCAAGTACAGCCCACGACCTCTCTGTTTCAGAGGAGGGTCAGACTGCCCGGTCCTTCAGCAGATGTCAGCATACCTTGAAAATCACAAATAAATAAATGTAAAACATGATATCTGAAACTCACTTCCTCTCCTATGGCACGTCAGGGTCTACTTTAGCATTTGTTTTCTCTTGGAAAAAGGGAACATCCCAAGCATTAATGCTGGATAAGAGATGTTGCTCCTTGTCTCATTGCAAGCATTTGTGAGATGAGAAGGAAGGAAGCTTCAAATCACATGTTCACAAGTACAGAGAAAAGACACTTATTTTCCATATAATTTACAAGTCTGTGCTTCTGATCTGTTCTTTCAAACCATCTTTCCTAAATCAGCAAAACTATGTACCAAAGAAGGAACTACTTGCAAGCAGGTGTTTTTAATCAGACCAGTCAACAATATTGACTTATGCATGCTGACAATCGTTATAGAGAGAAAAATCTGAAAATCTGTTCACCATCAAAAAATTTTGGGTTGTTCTTCCTCCATTAAAGTATTTAATTTCACAACTGTGTCTCACCCTAACACCCTTTATTTTTAATAAGTTTACTTTTCACTACCACTAGTAACGCACTCCATGAAAGGACAGTGACATACTCCTTTTCCGGTACAAATTCTCCTGTATTTCCTTGAACAAGGAAACTTACTAATTCTCTTATTGTGCAGATATTTAGGAATAGTCTTACAATAATTATCTCACTTTTAATGCTCAAAGAGCTTCAGAACAAAATCATTGTGATGCAGTAGGTAGGACTACAGCTCTTCTGCCAGCATCATCCAGTAGCAGTTATATCCTTCCATATAACACAGTGGTATTGGGATGTAGCTGTTTGTTGGGCAGCCTGCTTCCTGCACCTACATTCAAACAATGGCTGTGCCCACTAATAATGTGCTATTTTTCACTTTGTAGTAAGTTTAGAATATTATGGGTTTCCTCTGTAAGTTAAAAACAGGCAGTAAGCAATCTCTAATCTACTAATATGAAAATGGAGGTGAAATGATGAAAATATTACCTACAGTTTGATAAGATAACAGTCCTTCAGTTTTACATCTACAGATAAGACAACTTTCCATACTCAATTATTTTTTGAAACATCCAGGCAAACTCCTTGTTAGGCTTGCCCTACTCATCCCACTACTGCTGTAAACCTGAATTCAAACCACATTTGCTGCGTTAATCCACCAACCCTTTTGTCAGAATTTAGAATTTCAGTTATTCACTCACTTTTCCAGTAGGTCGGGAGAGTATGATAACCCAGAAGTAATCAAGACAATGTACGGTAGGTGTGAGAACTCCAGCGTTTTAGTTCAGATCAGGAGTCGTTCTCAAAGCAAATTATCCCAATCATCTGCACTTATCCTGCTTGGGATCATGTTGCAGAAGAGTCTGAGGACACAGGAACCAGGTTCCTGTCTGATGCAACTAAGACAGAAGTCAGACTCCAGAACTGCCCCCAGCACACGTCAGCCATGAATGGGCATTCAGTACACAGGACTGGACTAGAACTAATCAAAAGTCAAACACGTGCAGGCGAGAGCATCAGCTCCTCATCACAAACTAGAAATCCATTTGTACTGGTCCACACTCTAACGATAGCTAGATTAAATATTGAAGAATCTTTTATTCACATAAAGATATTTTGAACTTAATAACAATTTCTGCAATTGCACTCCCTCAAAACCATAACCTCAGTATTCAGTTTAGATATTTGGCCATAGTTTAAAAGGTAAACAAAACCCGATACTTAACACCCTTTATTTAGTTGCCCCAGTAAAGAAGAGTTCGTTATGTTAAGAAGTGCTTAGCACCTGCCAGCTTCTCTCAGCTGAAAGCAATGAGAATAGTGCACAGTGAAGCACATTTGAAAAATCATTCTGCCAGTTTGGAGGGCAAAATACCTCTATTGGGATCAAACTTAAAACTCCCATTTTGAAGAGATCTTGGCCTGACATTTCAGTGCTGTGTATATTCTGTTATATAATAGTATCATCTTGAACACATCACTTTCTTCGACTATCGGTAATTTACAAGGTTAATCCCAAAAAAACATATTAACCCTTTCATATTCAGAGACATACATCTGCACCCATAGACTGTCATAGCCACCACTAAAGGCAGTAACATCTGACTGAAACGCAGCATTTCATTAAGGAATAAAGTTTAGAAGACCCAATACAGTGAAACCTATCGGCACCCGCTCTACTTACTAAACCAAGAACCAGATCAGGAGTGAGACACAACTACTACGGTCAAGGGAATAGGAATGTCATCAGAATAAGTTCACCTCTGAGGAAATTTGTCAACAGTAATAGAAGTGAGAACATTGGCTTTCTTCAAGGACCACAGGGAACACACTGTGCAAACTAATGCAGAATTATAGACTATATTAAGCTAACCAAAAAAAACCCCAATAAACTGTCTTAGAGACAAACTGAAAATACCTTCTTATAGAATATCTCCAAATATCTTCTTGAGGTTGTTATTAACAACTATGTATTGAATGCTACCTTTCCTATGTTTAATAGTTTCATTTAGGTGTCTCACCTAAGACTTACTACAGTCCCCTTTCAACGTGTCAGTCCCCTCAGAACTGACCAGATTATATTGCTAGAAGTATGAAACGATTTTCTTGCTGTCACGTTTTGTAGTACCAATGATTTGATTTGGTCTCTCTGAAGCCTGTCACGTACGCAATATGCCAAAGGTCATTATTTAAAACTGAATTCCACTCATTTTTTACGCGTCTTGGAAAACACAATGCTTGCACCAGACTTCAGCAGGGTTCCAGAGTACTGTAAGAGCTCACCCACCACACAAAGCTCACCATCTCCTGCAAACTTGATTGCAGCAGGACCAAAAGAGTACATCCAAGAGTTTAACCATCTCATGCCAGTGAGACCAGTTTTGTAATACAGTTGTACTGATCATATTTGTTCTGTTGTGATTTCTCCTCTATATGAGACTTAATTCAGGAAATACACAGAATGCACATTCAGAATGGCACACAGTCCCAGGAAAGGATGGTCAGATTTTCCCTTCCTAGCCATAGTGTAAGAAACAGCAGCTGGCCAAGAACAGTGATTAATTTGCAACAATATATTTTTCTAGATAGTGGCTAGCTTTTCGGAAAGTTGCTTCTTTACTATATACACAGGATCTAGTGCTGGGTGACAGCACAAATATCAGTGATGTATCTACCAAACCACAGACAAATGTGATTAGAGCATTTGGCTAGAGGTACTCAAGCCAGTTTCCAACAGGCAATATGACAGCTACTTCCTCTTCCTAACATGTAAAAAATGTGGCATGTTTCACAGATTCTAAGGCTTTGTTCTCTATGACTTCTGCACTAGATACCTATGGAACAAGTTAATGTCACTAATTCTGTTAAGTTAAAGAGAAAAAAATAGCAGATGAGAAAAGCCCCATGAGTTCATTAAAAATTATATTAGATAACATAAAACATGCATATCTTCAATAAGTACTAATTCTTCACATCTAGACAATTTCAGCACATAGCAGAGCTCCAGTGACTCACATTACCTTCAATACATCTTCTACTGCACTTTCAGCTTACGTCCAGAGTTCCTACCACTGAGCTTTCACCACTTGATATTAACCATCTTTCCCCTTTATAATTAATGGAAAGAGAAAGGTAACTCTCCACAGTGAACTAGACCTTAGATAGACTGAACTACCTTTAGGTGATGCTTACCTGTATTTATTACATTACTTTGGCACTATGAATCCAGGCCACACACACACAGGCTCAAATTGTTATTTAACGAAGTCGTATGTATTCAAAAGAAGATAAATCTATTGCCTTCCGTATATTTTCATCTTTTTAATAGGACACCTGCTATTGTTCACGTTATGGTCTCACAAGTCAAGAGAAGAAAGCCACTAAGAAAAAAATGTGTGTAGGTTTCCTACTTACACGCATCAGATATGAACGCAAGAATTTCAGAAGTAGTTAGTTAAACTAGGGTTGATTGTGAAGGACAAAAAGTTTGTAGCAGCCAGTGCCTCACGCTTAGTATCAATAAAAGAGACTTCTGCCCACTAAGCTGACTGAAGTCGAAGTAGAGAAGCCAGGCTGTGCGGGTGGGGTGGACCCAAGGAGTGTCAGTAACACAACTGCACGTAAAGTTTAACACAAAGTGGGTAGTCACCTTAGATTTTCTTCTGCTTATTTTGGGAGGATCATGATCAATATAGCATAGGAACATAACTGGGTAGCCCAAATATCCATCTAGTCCAATATTCAATGATCAACAGTAGAAGAATGTAGTCACACTTCTACAACGTACTTAACAAGAAGTTCCTTCTCCTTCCTTGCCTTTCACCAAGACAATTAGCACTAACCGAAGTAGTTCAGTAATTCACAAAGAAATAAATTGTCTAACTACAAAACGCACAATATATATAAATAACATGACTCATATAACATGCGCCATACAGGTACGTCTTTATATGTTATAGAAAACACATTTTTCTTTAAACATGATTTCTTACACATCCAATTGTTATTTAATAAATATGATTACACATATTATTTTAAAAGATAGTGCTGTTCTTCTTTCTTAGTAAGCCAATACATAAAACTATTTTTTTGTGAATGTTCCTATTCTGCAAACAACCATGAGCAACTACTTGTCTGTGGTCAAGAGGATGTTCAAAAAGAATACCAAGGCTATTTTTTCTGACACAGAAAAACAGACAGATTTAACAGAAAATGTAAAGTAAAACTGTTGCATAAACATGACATGATGTACATTACCTAACTGGTTTTGATTCAGTGTCTGCAACTATGCCCACTGGTATCTCCTGAAAATTTAGATGGAAAACTACCAATAATCAGCAAAGAAACAAACAACTAGCTAGGGAAAAGCCAAAGTATTTTCAAAATACACCTTGAGAAGTAGTAGTGTACAGCAGCTGAGAGAGGATACCTTATGAAGATGTTCAGAAATGGTTCCCACAACTTTGTCTTCAACCGCAACCCCTCCTTTGCGCTCTCCCGCTCATGCTGAGGGAATCCATACACGACAACAGCCATGTTTCCCTCCAAGCCCAAAGTCTCCTCACCCATATCCAACAATTTCTTTAAAATGCAAATGACTGCAGCCCCTTCTGGGCCTTCCTGTGTGAGACAACCTGCCCCCCTCTCTGAAGAGTTGTGTTCCACCCTTTAAGGGCTGCGAACACAATGATTTCTCTCAGCAATCCAACTTTTTTAAACTGTGAAAGAGCAAAATGCTATCGGCTCTCACTACCCCTTGCTTCTGGGAAGAGACTGAAGAATGACTGAAAGCTGAGGAAGTTGAAGAGAGTTGTGGAATGATGTAAGGAGACTTAGGCTTAAATGGCCGTAAGGCTACCAGGATTTTGGTAATCACAACAGAGATTCACTCTATTCACTCTGAAGGGTTCACTTAAAATAGGTGTTAAGACTTGGCAAAAGGAAGCCTGTAGCAGAGGAAGAAATGCAATGCCTGAGATCAAAGAGTGGAAAAATCCCAGTGAAGAGAGGAATAAGGTGGACTTAATGTTAGTAAACATCTTAAAATGGTTGTGATCTGCCTAAGGATATGAGTAACAAGAAAAAAGGATTTGCTGCAGAGCAGTGGGGGAAAATGTAGCATTTCAGAGAGGTGTACTCTCACTAGTTCAAGGAAACAAACGGAGAAAAGCTGTTGGTTTATGCCATCTCCCTCATCTAAGAACATTAAGGGCTGGGTGCAGCCAGACAAGGACCTGCTTTAAATTTCAGTGTCTGGCAGCAAAAAGGGCAGCAGGGTCTGGAGAAAATCCTTACTGTGTGACCAAGGTGCATCAGATCACCATACATGGCAGACAAGGAGCCTCAGAAACACGTACCACAACACTGGGGTACAGACAGAAGTGTAAAGCCTCGGAAGGATAAAACTTAATCAAATACCCCCAATTTTTTTAGGTGCTTTTGAAATCTGGAATTCAATAGGCAAATAAATTATTTGTGTCTTCACACTACTAACTGCAGCAAGGCTAAGCACCACAGACAGACAGGATAAAGACCCGTCATCATCTCCTTTCTAAGTCAATGGATAAACATCCCTGGTTTCAAAAGCACCGGGTCCTGCACCATTCTTTCCTGCCCAGTCTTTCTCACACTATGGGCTTTGAAGATACAAGTTAAAGGGAAACCATCGCCAAAACAAACTGGAAGCACCACATCTAATTACAAAGCGAGGTAAACCACTAAAGAATGGTCTGTGAAAGATATTAAAGATTCATCCCTAATCACAAAAGGAAAAGTCATCTGAGCAGTCTCAACATCGATCCAGGGGAAAACATCCAGGACTTTGAATACTTACTATGAGCCAAGAGAAATCAGGATATTTTTGATTTAAGGCACCATCTATCCCAAGTATCCCATCTGAAATATGACGGCATAACCATGTAGTTCTTCAGATTCACAATACCACCAGGTTACAAAGAAAAACATACAGCATCTAAGGTGGAACAAAGAGGGCTACCCTGAATGCAGATAGCGGATCACTGATTTTGAGTTGTGCAAGTCTCAGGCACAAGATTCAACTCCAAGATAGAAAACAGTGGTACAATTAGTAATGTTACCTCTCAAATACTTCTCTAATTAGAATTGGACAAATCTACATTGTCACAGAGCAACAAATGGACCTGTGGTCCTACATATAAAGAAATGAAAAATGTTTGGGGCTGGTTTTTTTTATTATCACTTGGTAATGCACATACCAGGAAATGTCTTATCAAGAAAGCGAAGAAAGAGCTCTCCATGACTTCTGAGAGAAAGGCAGGACTCATTTTTCTCATGAAAATGTTTCTTCATTATTTTCACTTGAACACACATGCACTAGAACTATGCAGAAGTGAAAAGAAAGAAGCCTTAGCTCAATCTTATATGTTTACACTTTTAATCTTACCCTTAAACAAGACCGAATTGAGCACAACCGCACTGAAGGTCAGCTTCTATACTGGCATATCACATTTCAAGCCAAGAGCTCTTTTATTTAAAATATGTTAGATAAAAAGGTAATATGCTCTCTGTAAGAGTCCCCTTGAGGTTAGAAGAACCAATAAATTAACTGTTACCATATGTTTGGCTCCTTTTGGCAAAATTCAGTAACAAAACACTGCCAAACCTCTTTTGGCAGGTAATAGTATTTGGTAGCTTATAGGACAACTTCAGAAAAAAGGAAACTGGACAGAAAGCTTGGAAATTAATAGAAGAAACTGCATTTCTATCCTCGTATTGTTAGCTATATGCCATTGAAAGAAAAATTCTAACAAAGTCAACTCTATGAGTCTGATCTATAATAACCAGCTGTCTCCTCAAAAAGAGCTGTATCAAATGCAAACCCAAACACTCCAGCTAGTACAGTAACGCAAATATTCTGCTTTTTTTTTTTTTTAAGAATGATAGATATGTATGATCTATTTTGCAAATGAGAAGCTTTGTAAAATTAGTATTCCAAAGCGTTAAAATGTGTATTATCAGTGCTTTCATTATAGTGGGTTTATTTCATTATAAATGAGCAAAGTCTGGGTTTATTTGTAATATCATGTGCTTAAGTTTCACTTATGTTAAAATTAAATACTTCCCCCACCATCTTTTATACCTACATAATTGAGAATAGAACATGACAGATAAAAAGCCTTTAGCACTACACCTCTAATTATAATTATAGACATAGAATATGAAATTCTGGGTATTTTAAGGACATCTATTACAGACTTTTTTTTAAATTCCAGCTAAATAGGTGGGGGTGAACCTAGCTGGTCCTATTCCTTTACCAAGACAAATAGAATATGAAATTCTGGGTATTTTAAGAACATCTATTACAGACTTTTTTTTTAAATTCCAGCTAAATAGGTAGGGGTGAACCTAGTTGGTCCTATTCCTTTACCAAGACAAGCAGGACTTACTCTGTAAGGTCACATTTATATTAAATCAACACTTTTTCAGATATGAAAATGTCCATTTCATTTTATTTTTGTAATCATCTATGGTAACATATCCTAAATTCATTATTATTCTCATTTCCAATAAAATGAATATAGCTTGTTGTTCATGCTATGATGGTTTGCATGCACAGGAAAAACAGACACTTAAAAATTCCGTATTTCTTTAATCAATTGCATCATCCCATTAAATTCTAAATTTTATGTATATAAATCAATTGCTATTCAGCTTACAGTTCCACACACGGATCTGGCAAGCAGTCTGAAGCAGGTTGACAGGTATAGGCCAGACATTTCACTTCTTAAAGTCATGTTATTGCATGGTTAATCCTATATTTGCATTAATTTGATTACAAGCACTTACAGGTAAAAGTAACCCTAAAATGTAGGTCTAAAGATTATAATATAAGCTTCTGGAAGGTTTTTCCAGAAGAAAAATATTTTTCCTATTCTACAGATGCTTGCCTCCTTCAGCCATTTGGGATTTTATTAATAATCTTCTCATTACTGTATTCATCTTCTGATTTCTTGGGTTTTATTTTAAGGAAGGCAATTTCTGTGAAGACTTGACACTGAAATCAGAGACTTCATTACCCTGCAAAATATATCCCCAGTTCAAAGTATTTAAGAGGGTTAAACAAAATGCAAACATTTAATGCAACATTAAGCATGTGAAATAAAAACTTGATTGCCTAAAGAAAGCATGCTATGCTGTTACCCTGGTGACAGGTTAAAAAAGGATTGTGAGCTGAATGGCTGTATGATATGAAATTAAAATGTTTCACATTGAACAATCCAAAATGAATTGGGAAAGGTTAGAGCAGAGGAGAGAGAAATCAATTCTCCAATGGCAATGGTGAATGGAAGTGAAGTCTGAATAGGATTTGCCAGTGGGGTGCAACAGCTGCCAAATATCCTGCAGCCAAAGAATTACAATAATACTGATGAAGTGTGCAAGAGCTTTTGGAATCATTGCAGGGAACAGAGAAATACTCCTACAATAATGAGGCCATTCTGTGTCCCATCCCACTTTCGCAGTTGAATCAAAGGAAAAAGAAACGGTTGAAAATTGTAATACTCAATAACAAAGGTATAAATGAATTATCTATCCCTTCAATCAATATCTTATATTTAACTAGAGCCTTTGTGAACCATGAATGAAGCAAGCATGCTAAAGAATGGGCAAATCAAGACACATACATGTAAAAGTATGCAGACGATATTGAATGAGAGACTTTTTCTTCCCATATTATTTTGTTGATAACATTTCTACTGCAACAGCATCCAGAATACGCTATACGCTACACAAACAAACAGCAGGACACAGTCAGTGCCCCGAGGAACCTCACAAGGTAAGGTCCTGATGTTTGTGCTTATCTTTTTTATGTTAATAATCTTGGGTAAGAAACATCAATAAAACTTCTCATGTCAATGCAGTCACACTTGCCTTTACTGAGCTTAGAGTCCCCCAAAGTCAAGAAAAACTTCGCCCTTCCCTAAAATCCTCCCATACAACTTCATTTTTGCCCTTCAGAACTCCAAATAAAACATACAGATGGAGAGCAAAAACTAAGCTAAAAATAGCTGTAAAATAACCAGGGAGCGTGTGGCGATTAGCACACACCTTGTTAGTTCTACAGTTTCAAGTCTACACTTTTGACACACAACAAATATTAAAGAAAAGGTTTAGGCGGTGTAAACCCGGATGAGAGGAAAGAATTGTTGGTCTTATAAAAGGGATCAAAGTGAAGGAAACTGAGGGAGGTCTTGTGGTAAAAAGAGTATCTTGCAGAAGAAGAGGTCGTAAGCAAAGCATGGATGAGAAAAGGTTCACAGTCACAAGTGAAAAGAGGCGGGAATATGGCAGTACGACAGAAAGCACTCACGTGTGTACACTATGTAAATTCAAGTTTCAAGATTAAGTGAACAGTAGCCACAGAGGCTATAAAGCTCCTACAGCAGCTGCTGTTTTCCCAGCAGACATGGTGAAAATGAAAAAAATTAGCATAGGGACTTAGCCAGGTCCATTTACTTTAGTGAAGGGTTTTGCCCCAGCAACCACCTCAGCAAGCTGCATGCCACTGCGCTGAGGATCTTCCCAAGAGATGCTCAGCGAGGTTCAAACTTTTCATAATTATTATCTTCATAATGCCTTCATAATGATTATTAACTCTAAAGACCGAGCAACCATGTATTCCTGAGTGCCCAGGACACCTTTTTCCCTAC
>NW_009646761.1:3095156-3103358 GCF_000708025.1 Charadrius vociferus | reverse complement strand
GATGACAGGCTATGAAAGTTTCCCGTAACAGATCATTCTGTTTCTGGAATACATGTTCATTAAACATACGGAATGACGACTCTGCTTTCAAACAACTACGTAAACACCTTATATTAATGGAATCAGAATTGATAACGTAAGTAATTTAATCCAATCAAAGAAAAAATTCTGTAGAAAGTCATACACGCTACCTTGAGATGTCCCATTTCAATTTTTATATTTTACATAAAAGTTCGTTTCCACTGGCCAAAAGTACCTGTTTCATATATTTGCACCTACTTGTTTGTCTCTGGGACATATAATCCTCTTTCTGTAATAAGCAACTGAACAATGTAGAAGGGTAAATAACACCAGATTTTAAAGACAGCTAGAATATTATATAGGGCAGCTGGTTTAGCGGTGATTAAGCAAGATTACAAAAAAAATTAAATCGTTATTTATGAGAGGTCAAAAGAACAACATTAAGTAACTCCTAAAGAGACAAGAGAGGGTTGTCACAATAAGAAGAGCCCGTTATAAACAAGGATATCACACAAAAAGAGGGAGAACAGAGTCTTAGTACCTTGCTAGTCTATGAGGAAATTAAAAAAAAAAACACACAGTGGAATAACAGAATCATAGAATGGTTTAGGGTTGGAAGGAAAGATCATCTAGTTCCAACCTCCCTGGCGATGGGCATGGACACCTCCCACTAGACCAGGTTGCTCAAAGCTCCATCCAGCCTGGCCTTGAACACTTCCAGGGGTGGTGCATCTACAACTTCCCCGGGCAATTTGTTCCAGTGTCTCACTACCCTCATGGTGAAAAATTTCTTCCTAATATCTATTCTAAATCTACCCTCTTCCAGTTTTAAACCATTACCCCTTGTTCTATCACTACATGCCCTTGTAAAAAGTCCCTCTCCAGCTTTCTTGTCTGAAGACACGGTCTGAAGCTGCAGTAGTCACATGAACGTATCGAGGACTTTCAAAGGTATAACAGTAAATCATGAAAAGAATGCTTGACTTGTTGACCAGGGGACCAGAACAGTAAGGATAAGACTGTTATTTTCATGAGCTAAGGATGACTGCATAACTCCAAAGTGAGGGAATGAAGAAAGCCACAAGTGGGCTGGACTTAGTCATCCCTACCAAATGAAAACAAAGTGTTTTATCTTTACATCACACTAGAGGGTATTTGTAGGGTAATGCAAAGTATAAATATTTAGCTGTACTTGCAATAACTGTTCATGTTATTACTGCGGTTCTAGGGGGGGAGAAAAAATAAAAGTCACATAATGCAACAGATACAATTCAGCAGTGTCTGTGATTGTGCTGCAAGTAAGAACACTCCCTCTTTCCAAGCAGCCAATTCAGATGACTCCAGTGAATTTTCCTGACATCATTTTCCTTTTTCTTAAAATTAATGTAACATAACCTTATTTTCTGCTGCTCCAGCAGTGCAGGAGCACCAGAAAGCTCTCCTATTGGGCAGCTGACCGTCCTTCCATATGGGGAAGCTCTAGGCTGGCAAAGAGCTGGCTCTGTCCCAGACTCCAGCAGGGTAATAGGTGTAGTCTATGTGAAAGCAAGCATGCCCGAGAGGTGCGGGCTCCGCTGCTCTCTGAGCTGTTCCCTCGCTGCCCTAATCATGCAATGGCAAGGAAAAGCAGGCATCCGAATCATGATTACTAAGTGTACCCGAGGATTTATGTCAATATATCTGTACCAAATTAACTTAGACACAAACCTACAATCATTCACTAAATAAAAAGCTGAATACATCCATTTCTGTTCTTGCAGTTCACCATCGTGTTATGTCCACTGCACTGGACCTCTGGATTTTCAGAATTTTAACACATACAAAAATTCAGCCCAGCTATTTCAGAACTTGACAAAAACTTGCCTACATTTTTTCTATAACTTCTCACTATACACTTGCCCTTCCTGTGAAAGCATTATTTTATGCTTAGAAAGCATCATCCATTTTAGGTCTCAAAAGACTTTATACGTGTTGATAAATAAATATTTACAAAACCTCAATAATGTAGTAAAATATTAAGGCCATTTTGTCTTTCTGTGAATTGAGGTCCAATCCAACTGACTTCTCTAAGGTCCCACAAGAACAATTAGGAGTTTAACTCAAGACTCCCTAATCCCAGTCTTCTATATTAAACAACACAAGCAAGAAAAATCTTTAGGTTTTTTGCTAGCAATATAAAACACTTTCTAATGTGTTACCATCTTTTTGCGTGTAGTATCAGGTAATATGGGCATGCAGCCTCACTGTTTTCTTTCCAAGTCATAAATGATGAAAGGGTAAAACCCATAGAAAAATTAGGAAAATACACTTAGCAGCCAACACAAGCAACGCATAGGAAGTGCTGTAGGCAATTGGGTTTAGAAGTATAAACATCACATTAGTAGACCCATGAGATAGCATGATGTAGCCACACCTGGAGAGTCACTCTCCTATTCCCCTCCCAACCCACCAATGAAAACAAGTCTGAAGCCAAAATGTGAAGATTCAACTGTAAAACATCATTTTTGGTCTGAAACGCTAACTACATCAAACAGACATAAAATAAGCTGGATTCCCTTCAGCCAAAATATGTTTCCACTTGAAACAAGATCGAGGTCTGTCTAGAAGACCTTGGGATTTTACTAGATGCTGTAAATCTGTTCAGCAGCTGTGGGTGGCACCAGTTTCACAATAAACTGAACTATGGAATAAGTAGGAAAAGTTCTAGGTAAAATAACTGAAAGCTGAACAATGAAACAATCATCAATCATTCATGGTTCTTTCCTGTAGGAAACATGTGCCCCCATTATCTGGATATCACAGTGAAATATTCACATTAGTATCTGGCTCGCAAAATACCAAGCATTTTCATTACCTAATTATCTTTCAAAAAAAAAAAAAAAAGAAAACCACACCCCACAACAATGTTTTTCCCAAGAAAACTGGTTAAATAATAGCCAGTTAAATTAAAAAAACACGCACAGAAAATGATCTAAATAGTAGATTGTATAATAAAATTAAATGTCTATATTCCTGGAAGTCTGAGTATGCACAGGTCTCCAGCAGCTGTTCTAGCTAACGGTTAGCAAATTAATCCTAGGAGACTGCTGGTGAGGCCAGGGGCACATAGCAATGCAGACAGTGGAAACTCACCTGTGGGTGCTCCACCCAAATCATAATACAATTTATTCTAACAGGAAAGGCAAACTGGCCTTCAGCTTGTGGCCTGTATTAACCTCAATGCCACATAAACTACCGCAACAAAGAATCCCACTACAGGGGTCAAGTCTAATTGAAACTAGCTGAAGAAAGTTGGGCGTTTGATCCTAATGAGGCAATAGCTCACTGATCAGAGTGTGTTCCAGCAAGAACTTTACACTTGATGATTCAGTCACCCCGGGGATTGCAAAATACGTATTTTTCCAGTCAGATCCCTGCATATATCATCGACTGTAGAGAACCCCCCTCATGAGGCTGCTACTACTCCAGTCTGCTGCACAGAGCTAAGGCCCACCTCTGCATCCCTTTTATGAGCCATCCTCTGCTCACCTCTTCCTCCTTGATACACATTCCCACTCTTGTAGCTCTTCCAGAATAATACCACTTGTCATGAGTACTTAACCTGGTGCTAAAGTAAAGTACAGTATTATTAAACTGTTTCTATGCTAATATGGGTTATTTTAGCAGAACGAGAGTAGAAAGCAACTACACGCAAAATCACGCCTGCATACCTGGGGGAGGAGGAGGAAAGGCAGAGTCCAAGGGAGGAGCAGGCTGGGACACAGATTCCTTAATCTGTCTCAGCTGTGTTTCATCTGATTACAGTCTCAGTACCCCTGATAGTGAAAGGTGGAGCTTCTGTGAAGCCTTCCAAGCATGGTTCTTTCTATCCATCTGACTAGAATAACAATCCTGAGCTTGGGCTGAATAAATCATGGGGGGGGGAAAGGGAACCCAAAATACCCCTGCAGTTGTGAGAAGAATGCATGTTATAAATATGGCTCCCAAAAGGGAAAAGAAAACAAACCAAAACCAAAGATAAGCATATAACTCAAGTTCGGCAGAAAACTGTCTATTTGGCAGCTGTGACAAGTTTAAAAGAAATAATACATTATTTCAAAATACTACTTTTCGGTGAAATTCCTTACAAAAGAATTCCTCAATTGCATTCAGTGCATGCAAAAGAAAAAACTGCTGTCAACATAAAAAGTGCTGGAGAGATAAAATTTTGAAGATGATGATCAACATGTTGATGTACTTTTCCAAACCATTAGGAGAATGTTATGGATCAACTTTGGAGCGTTCAGTCTGTCTAATCCGCTTACATCCTCCAACGTGGATTTAAAATTCACACAGATTCCAAACACCCAATTCTGCCACAGTGAACCGCATCCAAGATTACAACTGGCCTTTTTGATTTGCTGCCAGTAGCACAGGTTCCTGCTCTGCACTTTTTGTTTACTAATATTTTTCAAACAGATTGCAGTCATACCAATAAAGATGTGTTTTCTATGGCTACAATCCTGCTTCCTAAAAAGTACCCATGAGATGGAACACCTTCAAAAACAAGTCAGATGCAGTTTGGGTAAGTTAAGGACATGCCATGAAGAATCCTTGATGGGACCGCAGTAACTTGTATGCTCCACAGTACCCAGTCCCCTCTAGAGGGAGTCCACTAGCTGCTCTAAGGAATGGAGAACACTGTCCAGGACACTGCGCAATCCTTTGACCTCATTCTGCCTTTGTTTCTTTGACTTTACCTCCGAAGGAGCTGCATGATTTTGGGGAAAGGATATCATTATCAGGTTTGATTTTCTTCAGAAGTTACTTACCAGTAAACCCTTTTGCATTATCTTGTCCTTACTTGGCCTCAGAGAGCTTTACTATCATGAAAACAAAGTAGATCTAACAATATATGTGGCTTGAAACCATGACCATGGAAATAAGAACCACACTCAGGCACCACTTGGAGAAAATTTTAAGGCTCAGCTTCCAAAGGATTCGTTCCAGATCTGCATATGCCTCAACAGACAGAAAAGACCATCCTTTGAAAGCTGAGCTGAACATAAGTATACCCCATCATGACGAGAAAAAGTGATCTTTCCTGCACTGAAAAGATTTGTTAGCTTCACCATTTCGAATCTGAAAAATCAGACATTAAACTTAATGTGATCAGACTCCTACTTTCTCTGCTCATGTTGGAGGAAAATATGTGAAGGAGTTCATCTGGTTTGCCAAAAATAAGCTAATTTTTTTTTTTTTTTCAAAGCAGGGGTGTATTTGATTCCTGAATGCAGCACAAAAAGAGATGAATGACCATGCCTGATTGCTCAATATAATACTTCGTTTACATATCTGAACTCTGTTGAAATAGTTGTATATGTCTTTTCTACAGACACAGACACCTAGTGCTGAAAGAAAATACTTGCAATAGAAAAGATATTAAAAGATTCTTTAAAAATTGGACTCCTGTCCTTTTCAGCAAGTAAGAACACTTCACAGGTCAGAGAAAAGAAAGTCAGAGCAGGGAATGCAATAGCAGTTTGAGAATCACTACTTAAATCAACAACTCCTATCCTTACTCTAAGCACAACGTAATCCATTACTTCTCTATAGCAGTACCAGACTACTTAACTTCCTATGCTGGCCAGTAACAACTACAATCAAGGCTCCTCCTTACCTTCCCTCATTCATCTTTTATTTAGGGAGACTCTGTTCTCCTTATGCCATTTGCGATAGAGGATATAACTTGTGGAAGGAAATAAAAAGGTGCTTTACTTTCCCCTATAGGTGCATAAGGCAAGTAATGGTCTAGCCCTACATATGCTATATATTACAAAGCCGTTATGCTTGCCCTACATGTCTCTTTCTTTTTTCTTTTTTTTTTTTTTCTTAACACCATATGGTACTATTTATCTTTGTGGGTACAAATAAAAATAAAGACTTCTTGAAACCACATTTGATTTATTCCTGACCACTGTAAAATCAGTAATAGAATACACTGTCAAACCACTGGCATGGAATGTGAATAATGTCTGTCCCTGCATTCTGACTTCCCTCTCACACAAATACACACATGCGCAACTACATTAAAGAATGTGAGGGCAAGAAGTAAGAGTCATGCTGAAGTTAAGATTCACTGTATGCAACCATTGCAAACACCAACTATCCAAGCAAGTTTCAAAAATTCAATTGTTCTAATAGGTCTCAAGGCATTGATGATGATGGACCAGAGGACAACAAAAGCTAGAATAATCCTAGAGGAAAAAAAAGCATACTGTTCCAAAAAGCAAAAGAAACGAGTAAGTATTTTAACACAAGCTACAGCAATGGCTGGCCAATTAGCAGTACTATGTAGGTTACTAGCAGCTACTATCTGAAAGAATAAGGGAGTCGGGGAACAAAAGCACCAAAACCGTACTTAAAGCAAGGTGCTGACTCTTCTGGCATTTACCAGTCAGAAAGTGTTTTCAGAATTAGACCCTAAACTATTAAGGTTCTTCAAAGAAGCAAATTACTCATGAATCCACAATATTTTAACGCTCTGTAGCTGAATATTCATATTATCCCAAAGTGCTTAGATCGCTTCAAATAGGCACATGGGAAATTTGTGATGCTCAATTTGTGGTTAGTTACTAATGCAGCAACATTTTGCATTAATGAAACTCCTGATGTGCATTAATTACTGTACTGGCTTGTAACACATTTTTGTGCCTATTAGTTTGCTAATATGTAGAATAAAAATAATCATGTATGACTTGTGTGAGTAGGGAAATGTAAGCCACAGCTCATCTGAATTTGGAAAAATATAGATTATATTAAGAAACCACACAGTTTCTCACCAGTGTCTCTTGTGCATGAGAAGATGCCATTAACAAAACGCATCAGCACATCTGAGTTCCTAGAAATGAACTTACCTTGGAGTCCCTAGAAATCGCTGTGATCTCAGTTGTTCAGCCACATACAAAGACGCTGCTGTTGCCAGTAGTTCTCTTCTTTCAAGATCTGTCAACTGGTGTCCTAGTTTTCAGAAAGCAGTTTAAAAAAAAAATTAGATACCACAGACCAACACAGACACAAAAAGTAACAGCTACCAATGAAGCCACTACTCAGTCCTTACACATGAAACCTACATTTTTTCCCTCTAAATTAAGATGAAGCTCAGCACAGCAGACGCTCTGAGCTTCAGAGTTTAAATTGCATGTTTTCATACAGATCAGCCCTACTGCTAACACTGGTATCTCTGTTAAAAACAATTTGACAACTGAAAGAAAAAAAACCTGAAGGATGCTGCAGCATCTTGTTTTCATTACTGAAATGTCGCTGGTTGACATATTGTGCCTCATACTGGTAAGGAATCCATCTGTACATTAGAACTTACTCAAAATATACAGCATTCTTTCTCAGTACTTTACCTTGCAAAGGCTACAGAACTCCCAAGCAAAAGGGATAATGCAACAGTATAAACCCCCCATATAAATGACAATAAAACTATTCATCATCGCTGGGTCATTTAGTGCCATTTCTGTAATCATTAGCTTGTGACTAATGGAGTCGAAGTAATGTTTGGCACTTCATAAGCAGAAAGTGGCTCAAAGTAGCCTACAATCTGAAGGCAGGCAAGCTAATAAAGGTTTGGACAAAAAGATGCAAACCGGGCTGATTGGAAGCAGATTACCCCTAGCCTAGTCTTGTTCCAGAAAGTGAAGGTTAATTAGAGATTCACTTGTTCATTCAGCAGGCTAAAAGACAGAGCCCAGTGAAAGAACTTTGCCCTCCCTACCCTTAGGTCCAAAACCGCACAACACAGATTTGGTACAAGAAGTGAGCAAGACTGCTGTCACCAGAGAAGCAGAACTGATGTGAGAGGAAGCAAAAGGACAAGTAAAGCAGTCAGCCCATAAGGCAGTGCCAGGAAGTTAAAGTTGACGTAGAAGAGGACAAGAAGTGCAAAGATGAATCATCATGGAGAAAGAGGCAAACTTTGTTCTCAGGAGAAGGATTTTGCACAGATGAAAAAGATGAGTGTTTCAAAAGCCAGGTGGGAGGATAACACAGCAAATAAAGTTTAAAAAAAGATATGGGTTACGACTGAAAGACTTAGCTGAACTCAGTTACAACACACCACTCAAAGTGCTTTATGTGTACGCATCACAGCAAATGCCATCATCCACGGCAAGTACAGATTTCTTGTGAAGGGAT
>NW_009646761.1:3026427-3095137 GCF_000708025.1 Charadrius vociferus | reverse complement strand
CATCTCCCTGGGCAACTCTGCCCAGCACAGCATGTTTGCTTCCAGTCCAGCAGTTACACAGGTCCCTTCTACATCTCTCCCATCTCTCCCATCACCTCACCCCTACCACATGCAATGTTAACTCACATTCCCCAGTACTGGTCACTAGTGAGTGACAATTTCTACCAGTATTATAAATTAAGAATAATACAATCCTCAAGAACACCCAGAATGGAGACCTCAGAAGAGGACTGGAGCAGACTTTACTGTAACAACTGCACAATTTCAAAACAGGATGCATCATTCCACTGGGCACATTAAATATGGATAAGTAAAGACGCTGCTTCGAGTCCACCTCAGCAATGCAATCATGCCATGGTGATGGAAACACGTGCATTACAGTTCCAGCTAACAGTACAAAGGAGCTGTCGCAGGCCAAAAAAATGAAAATTTTAAAATAACAAAACCTAGCTAATCTGCATCAATTTATTTTTAATTTAGTCCACATTAACATATTCTGGCTAAAGATGACTGCAGCTTCCTTCGCTCGGTGTTTTTTTTGGGTTTTTTTTTATCTGCCTTGAAATGGAAACTGCCTTTACTTTAACAAACCAATGCAGAAACACAAATGTTAAAAGGTTAAGGAACTGGCTTGAGAAACAAACTTGATCTTTCCTTTGCCAGTTACTAGAAAAAAATGATTGCAAAGCTGAAGTGAAAAAACACTGAACTTTAGTACTATTTGTGTATATATACAAACACATATACATGTATATATAAGCCTTATATAATTATACAAAGCAATAACATGAACTATAGGGCTCTGAAATGTGCCAATTTTCCAGTTGTTTACACACAGTGAAGAAGCTGAGACCATTTTTCCAAAACGTTGTATATAAAATTGGTAATTTGTTTACATGTCTCTAAAGATACATCAGGAAATCTATCCTAAAACCTCAGCTTTTCAGTCACCTGCCTTACACACATGACAAGTCTGTGTGACCAAACTGCATGTTCCCACCTGCTCCAACACACACTAGTTGTATAAACTCATATAAAGGAACAAGGTGAAACTAGAAAGATCCCAATTTGAAGGTTTTATTGCATGACCTTCATCTTGGATGAAATCAATAACTGCTTTTGCACTTGCTGTGCTGCAAAAACTATTTTCTCCCTGTATCTTCAATAAAAATCTAACTCCAAACAGTGAACAAAGGTCAATATATTGAAACAGGTTAACAACTAATCAAGAGTTACTTTCACCTCTTCATTATCACAAACACAGAAAAAAATGTTTATCCACTTTCTCTGTTTGTCACTATTTGCATTAGTTGTGGCACAGACGTGGCAAGCAGAAAACCAGTCATGACTGCAGTATCAACCATGGGCAATTTGCATTTATTTTCTTAAGTCTGGGAGATAATATAAACCGTTAACAAGAACATACCAAAATTAGGTTTTGGTCTTTGGCAATACAGACACAATCCTACCACAGAATGTCCTTAGCGTAACTTTGGAGGCATACCTCGGAAGGTTGATTAAAGGCTGCTTCCCAAAGATGACAATTTACCCTTATTATACAAGACAGACTGCTGTCAGTACTGCCTTAGTTCTCTGAACTCCAGTGCCATTTCCCTTGCCTTCTGCTCTTGCTCTGCTGCTATGCTCAGCAGAATTTTAAACAGTTTCAAACTTAAACTTTCAATTACATTATTATACTTGGAAATACACAAATGCGCCAGACAGCGATACCTTTGTTTCACTTCAAGTCTTATTTTAACTCACAAGGCACCTCTTAGGACTTCAATTGTATGTCTTAAGGTATAAGTTAATATTCACCATCAATAAACATAAAGCAACACGAGCCTTTCATGTTAACCATGGAGAAGCTGGATCTGGAAAGTCACAAAGCTACCTCTGGGGCATTTGTCCAAGTGCTGCCTTGATAGAGAGCAAGAGGAATAAGTACCAAAGGTGTCTCAGCTTCCAGCAGGGGAAGTTCCGTCATTGCTCTTTCCTACTGTCGTCACTGCAGACTCCTGGGCTACAAAGAGACTTCACCTCCACCATAAAATGTAAACCACCTCCCAGATCTCTCTGCTCAACCTAGGATATGCTTCTGCATTCTCACTATCATCACTGAGCTGAATTATATAAGGTGAACGTAAAACAGGATTAATGGCTATAAAATTAAGTCATAAACAAAGGAGTCGAAGCACTGTTGTTTATATTATTTAAAACTAGATCGTACGCACCTATTACTATTAAATGACAGAACCTTGGTCAGAAGGAAGATGAGGAAAAAGTATTTCTCTCTCATTTCCCTGATGTTATGATTGCTTAAATCAATATTATCCCAGTATCCCCCAAGCTGAGTCAAAAAGGTTCATGCAATTACTTTACATAACCAACTTCAAATTAAATTACATAAAAGGTCGTTTTTCCCGTAACAGTCTCATTTGCATTTTGTCCTAGAAATGTGTTTCCTACTATCAGTTACAGGAAAAAAAAACCCAAAACAAACAAGCCCTGGTTATGTGCTCCACTCTGTTACTTAATATTTGAAAAGTGACTGTTTTGTGATTGGAAAGAATAAAAATTAAAAGCAAAGTGGGTAAGATAGAAAGCACAATGCATAATTCTGATCCATACCAATGTAGGCCATGTTTATATCATTCTTAGGTTCTGTTTTGGCTCGAGTTATCCCCCAATGGATTTTGAAGTTGACCATTACAGATGGCGTGTATACCAAGAAGGCTAAAGCCGAAAACAAAGTTGGATGTTATTAAAGGTTTTAATTTCTTCTGAAGTCCAGCAGAGCTTTGCTCCACCCAGATAGTCATAGTAAAAGACAGACAATATTGTCTGTGTATGCAATCTCAAACCATTCAGAATCGTGAAGAACATCTCAGAGAGCATCCACTTATGAGATGGATGCTATAGCATACAAAAAGGAAATCTCTGCTATTTTGAATTATAAAGGGATAAGTGACAGACCAAGAAATGTTTCTTCGCTTCACCTGTCAGAAAGAAGAAAGTCAAGTAAGGTACCTGTTAAGTCAATCTGTATAATCCAGTAGCTTCATAAAATGAAGACAAAGATTAGGTTTCAGTGAAGATGAACGGAATTAACAGGAACCATCCTCTCCTTTCTAACAGTAACACAGACAGGGGAAGCTGCATTCCCCCCTAAACTAATAAAAAAAAAAGTCTCCAGACTTAAATTTAAAAGTCATATCTACAATCCCAATTCACCTAAAAAGTGCTTTCATTCACAACAGAATCATGGAATGACTGAGGTTGAAGGGCCCCTGGGAGGTCTCTAGTCTCTTGCTTCCCAAGAAGCAATCTCAACGTCAAATTCAGACCAGGCTGTTCAGAGGTTTGTGCAGTCAAGTCTTGAAAATCTCCAAATTATGACCACTGTGTCTCTCAGAATCACAGAATGGTAGGGGATGGAAGGGACCTCTAGAGATCATCTAGTCCAACCTCCCTGGCTAAAGCAGGTTCACCCAGAACAGGTTGCACAGGATCGCATCCAGGCAGGCTTTGAATATCTCCAGAGAAGGAGACTCCACAGCTTCTCTGGGCAGCCTGTTCCAGCGCTCTGGGCACCCTCAAAGTAAAGAAGTTTTTCCTCATGTTCAGATGGAACTACATGAGTTCAAGTTTGTGCAAGTTGTCCCTTGTTCTGTTGCTGGGCACCACTGAAAAGAGTCTGGCCTCATTCTCTTGACACCCACCCTTTAGATATTTACAAGCATTGACGAGATCCCTCTCAGTCTTCTCCAGGCTAAACAGACCCAGGTCTCTCAGCCTTTCCTCAGCAGAGATGCTCAAGTCCCCTGACCATCTTCGTAGCCCTCTGCTGGACTCTCTCCAGCAGTTCCCTGTCCTTCTTGAACTAGGGAGCCCAGAACTGGATGCAGTACTCCAGATGCAGCCTCACCAGGGCAGAGTAGAGGGGGAGGATGACCTCCCTCGGCCACACTCTTCTTGATGCACCCCGGGATGCCATTGGCCTTCTCGGCCACCAGGGCACATTGCTGCCTCATGGTCAACCCGGTGCCCACCAGGACTCCCAGGTCCCTCTCCACAGAGCTGCTTTCCAGCAGGTCAACCCCTAACCTGTGCTGGTGCATGGGGTTATTCCTCCCTAGGTGCAGGACCCTACAAGTTGCCCTTGTTGAATTTCATTAGGTTCCTCTCCAGCCAACTCTCCAGCCTGTCCAGGTCTCACTGAATGGTAGCACAGCTGTCTGCCACTAGCTCTGCTGTTGTGCACCTCACTGAGGAGCCTGGCTCTGTCTTCTTGGGAACCCGCTCAGAGGTACGTGAAGGCTGCTGTCAGGTCCATCCTAAGCTCTCTTGCTTCCAGGCTAAACAAGCCTGGTTCTCCCAGCCTCTCTTCACAGGTCCTCTGTTTCAAACCCACTACAACCCTGGTGGCTCTTCAACAGACTTACTCAAGATTATTGACGTCTTATATGCACAAGTGGGTTAAAACTGGACACAGTATTGCACAGGTGGTTTAATACGCGTTGAGTAAAGCAGAGTAATAATTTCCTCCAATGTATCTAAAAGCTTTCACCTCATACACACTCTTTGGAGCCAATACACAACAGCAGAGAGAGAGAGGTGCTTCCTCTTTCTTCCCTTCTGTATTAGAAATTAGTTAACATAAAGGATTGTCCATCAGAACTTCTGCTCTTCCTCTCCACACAAATGAGATAAACATGCTAGAAGATGGGAAAGTAAAGGATTGTTTTTAATTTTCTCCTGTGTTTTGCTATGACTTTTCTGATAACCCTCTTGTGCAAATGAGAAATGAGGCATTTTCCAAGATGTCTCTCCCAAAGAGACTGAACAGCATTTGAGGCGTCATTTAATAACCACGAAGAGCGGCCCATTAAAAAAGAATCTCCATATTAAAACAGATATCCAGAAAAAGATTAACTGTGAAACAGACTGAACCACAACAAATAATCCAACAGATAGTGCACTAACCTAAAGATCCTTGAGTTTAACTTATTCTTTGTCAAAAACTCCTCTTAAATCTTTGTGAAAATAGATACTTTCTGTGCCTATAAAACAGGGATAACAGATTGTATATTACTTTCCCATCAGGCAGGTTAGGAAGTACAGAGGCATCCCAGGCTGCTTGGAAGGTGCAGAAGGACAGCCCATCTGACAATACTCTATCTAGTAGTATGGGCTACTCCTGCATGCTTCACAAACATTTTTATTCTGTGAATAAAGTGTTTGGAAGCCACTCTATGATCAGTGTTGCTGCACCTACCCTCAGATCCACACTCCTACCAAAACATGCGTGTGTCCTCAGAGCAATAACCCACTCCAGCCGACCACCCATTGCCAGCCGGCGTTCTAGCCACCCATGCCTCCTACAGACAACAAAAGGGTATAACATCAACTGTTTTCCCACACTAATCATACCCTGAGCAAGGTTAGTTTCAACATAGCAATATTTTAAAATAACTCTCAATAAACTGTTTTTGTTAATGAATGCTTATTTAAAGAAGGGAAGAAAAAGAGTTAAACCCTAATTATGAAAATTACTAAACATTCCAGTTCTAGATGTAATTTGAAGCGGGCATCACAGGTTAATGGAAAAGCTGCCAAGATATTTCTAATAATTATTTTTTTCTTAATTTATAGTAAAAGCCTTCAAATAAAGGACCTGTATAATGAAACTCATGAAAATGAGACTGGAAAAATCAGCATGTCTTATTTACTTATTTTACTCTTAAGTAAGACTAAAGTTAATATTCATATTTGAAGAAAAACCCATAAGAAATGGGTCAGTACTTCGTGCAGTCACCAGAAGAACACAACTGGCACTCATTACTTACCAACAGTGGTAATTGTGTAGTTTACCAAAGAAACACACTGGATTGTGCTGCAGCTTTAATATAGCACACATCTTCATTGAAATTTTTTAATTTCTTACGTTTTCCAAATCTAAAACACTTCTGGTATGGATTTCTACCGTTAACAACAGCACATATTTCTAGGTATTTCCAAATCCACTGGTATTTCCAATTCTACACATTGATTTAATTTTTCACATTATCCCTGTCCTGGTTTGAGATTTATTTTTTTTTTTTACAGCTACATGTCTTTTATAAACAACATTAAGATAGATGAAACTACTTAAGTTTCAAGTCCTCCTAGCAAAGTTTACTCTCAGTATTTATATAAAAAGGTTAGTTGAAGGGAGTAACGGACTTACAACACATAAGTTAATTTGCCTTTTTTTCTCTTGCTGAGCTTCTACCCATCATCTGCCACCACCCTTGCTTGCCTTCAACAGTTTCCATCAGAGTTTTTGCATTTGCAGAAATATTTTTCAATACTTAAAAACTGTCCTCTCATTCAACTCAGTGATTTTTTTTAAGCCAGAAGGGTCTGATCCAGAGCAAACCATATCCATTAAAAGGGCTCTCGGTTACTTCAGTGAGCTTTGAATCAGTATTCGTGAATAAGTATTTTTGACTTGAAATACAAATGCTTTGTAATAATGACGTCTGCATTATTTTTATCATTAAGAAGGCTAATACATGCTTGTATTTGATATATGGAGGGAGAAGAGCAAGATTCTTCATACTACAGGCATGAAGTCTAGTCATTTCACATGTGCCATTCATTAGTTTCTATTATGAACTGTTAAAATATCTCTTCTTGTGTCTAGGGCAAAAGCGTGTCTTTAAGAATCTGTTAATACAATATTATTGTTTACCTCAGAGTGTGACACTAATCAGCCATTTGCATCAGTGTGTTTGTGCACACAAATACGTGCACATACAGTTCAAGTCAGATGACCCCAAAACAAATTTCTTTTCATCCTGCAATTTGTGGACCAACAAGTAATTAACTGATTATATACAGTTTAACATTGCGATATAAAAATATTAAAACAAGAACAAAAGACAAATGTGCCTTTCCATAGTGAAAAATACAGAGCAAGGGGTCTCCCTCCTGGGTCAACAAAACCTGTCCCAGCTTCTTACAAGGGCTCCAACAGACACATTATGACAAATAAGGGTAAAGTGGTTTATGTTTTATTGTTCTCGGTTGTATCAGGAAATACTGCCTTTTCACAACATGGTATAAACCCATCTAACATCTTGCATCCTCGCCTTTCTCCTCCATTCCTCTCTCCCCATTCCTAGCATATCACTCACTTTGAACATCTGCTGAAGTTGACCAGATTCCTTCATGAGCTAAGTCAACCCAAGAACTCTCAAAAAACCTACCCCAACAAAAGCAGCGACAATTAAAAAAAAACAAAAAGTCAGTTTTATGGCGATTTAGGGAACTGAATCCACTGAGGAAAAAGACTGAAAGGTCACAGAACCATCACCAAGATAGGACATAAGATTCTGTATTGAAGTGTCAGGGAAGAGAAAGAGCAGTTAATCAGCAGCACTGAGCCTTCAGAGCAGATCAGGGTACCCTCAAGTCTACGCTGGATGAAAACCAGCTGTGTTACCTGAAGATTAGTTAAGTACACCTTAGCAAAGAAGACAAAGGAACATTTGAGCTTCAACCATCACAAGCTTACTGTCACCCAAGGTGACTAATTCCGATTGCTGCAGTCTCAGTCAGGAGCTGATAACAAGCTAGATGCATTCATCCCGCATATAGGACTATCGCATATAGAGCTGCAATTACATCATAATATAAAGTAGTTCTGTGGATGAATATTCTTTGCACCAAACTCATACACTGAGTCCTGAGGTAAGAAAAATCTGTTCTGCTCATTAATGAGCCTAGAATTTGGCAAGGCGCCAGTCATATCCAATGACTGCCAATCTGGCAGTGTTGTCTCCAAAGTGGGATGAGTATTCTGCCACACATTGGATTAATGATGAATGGGAGAGACAGGAATCTCCAAGGAATTCATAAAGGACCCATGAATGATGAGCTGTAAACACTGTCTCTTTTTTTTAAAAAAAAAAAAAAGGAAGAGGTTCTGCCTGATGAATGCCAGCTGAGGCGAGGCCTGAATGGAAGGACTGAGTCCCTGACCACACAGGTCAAGAAAGCATCTACAGCAGACTGGCTGAGAGAAGACAACCTTTGAAAACTTGATCCTTGTGAAAGGAAACAAAGGAAACCAAGCTATTTGTTTACTTACATTTCTCTACCAACTGCTCTTATATATTTTTGCATGGGTTGGTTGCATGGTTGATTTTCCTTGGGATGTTCTAAAGAAACATTTTCATTTGTGTTTATGTTAACCTAGTGTATGAGTTTATAATAATTTCAAGGTGTTGCCCATTACTGTGTGTAATGAGTATTAAGACCAGGTTACTGAAATACTTTGATAATAATGCCAGATCCTCTAGATAATGCTACAGTGAACACCAAGGGTACCAAAAAGTGATACTAAAGATGCTGCACAAACTCACTGGGGGAAGTAATAGTGTTGAGTAGAGAGAAATCTTATCTTCAAGTTAACAGTAGGAGCATTGTCTGTAACGAAGCACAATAGCATGGGAGCGTTGAATTGATGTTTATTTTACATATTTCATATCACCTAGATATTGGTTTTTTTTTTACTTTGGATATACTTCATTTACTCTTTTGCCACTAGAAGTAGGTATTTTACCTTCTTGAAAGTAAAGAAAGTAACTGTTTCAATTATATTATGCATTATTTAAAAACTCTAATTGCATGTATACACAGCTACATTTGAGGAAAAAGAAGTAAAGACTGATTGGGGAATGTGTCAGTCGATAAATATAAAGGAAAAATAATCAGAAAGAACACCTCTCAAGAAAAGAAGAAACATTCCAAAATGGAACAAACCTTTAAAACCATCAGGATAGACTTCAGGAAGGAATTTAGTGCTGATGTCTCCTTGAACAAAGCGTGGATGGATGATCACTTCTCGTAGTAAAGAAATATTGTGAGCCACACCTGAGAAAAAAACATCAATACAAAAATCAGGTACGCATATAAATCACAAACATCAGTAGGAAACAAACTTGTAAAAACATGAGCTCTTATCTTTGTAGAATAAATACTTGTCCACAACTTAGAGACCATAGTATTGATGCAATCAATGCAAATTTACTAGTTTTGTTTCAATCTTGCCTCAAGATACCCTCCTTAAACATTCAGTTTAATTAAGAACCAAACCTTCCAAATTGTCACCTCACCAAGCCCAATTCAAACACTAGTTAAGTCAATGACAGCAAGCACAACCAAGACTTTTGGTTCAGTCCTAGCAGATGTAGGCAAGACCAGAGACATCTCCTTGAAATGACATCTTAGTCACAACTGTAAATACCAGCCCAATTCCAGTGAACCCCAGTCCACCTTGTCACCTGCCACCTTATATACGCATACTCCTGTGGAAGATAGGTGCCACGTTACACCCCAATCACAGTAATGAAAGATAGTAGAAAGTTTTATCATTTATATATAATTCTAACATTTTTATCATTTGTAAGTCATAAGAGATTACTGTGGAACTTACAAAATAAAGAAATCTATTGCTTGCTCCATATGCACCTTTATCCAACCTTGCCTGGTCAATTCTTTTATCAAATGCCCTGATCCTCCTTTAGTACCATTCCATGACCCTGCTAGGCATATAGTGTGTTGCCCCCTCCCCCCCCAAATTATTTCTTTAATTACAGAAATACTCGTAGAGTCCTTATAGCCACCTTTGTCCTTTCATTTCTTTGAATAACATACACTTTTTCATTTTTTTCTGAATTTCTTCATCTCCTTTCATTCCACCTCTCAGCCTGTCTCCTCTTTCTTTTTTGTGTTTTTCTCTCCCTTCTTTTCCCCTGCTTTTCGTGTCAAAGACAGACAACTTCTAACAAATGCAATCTAAAGCTACGCAGCTCAAAGGATACTACCAGCGTCCAGTACTTGCACACAGAACAGTAAGTCCTCTGCTCTTTCCTCACAGGTTAGTGAAAGATAAACTCTCAGAGGAAAGGAATAAACCATACCCCATTTCCAGCATAGGCTGGAAAAAACAATCAGGAGTAGATGTCAGCAAAAGATAGGTGCTCAGGATAGTTAGCACTAGGAAAAGATTGACTGGGGAAAGATTCTGGAGCCAGTGAAAATGTTTCAGAACAGGTTAAAGAAAAGCTTGTCAGGACACAGATATAGTTGGTATATCTTAGTTCAGGTAGTGGGACTCAATGACTTTCTGAAACCCCTCAAGTTTTATCTTTCTTTGAATTTAACAGGGCTGTATAACGAAGTTAGTAACCTAATGATAACCTAGTTTAGCACCAAATATGACGGTCATTAGAAGTCATTTCACTGAAATATTAAACACAAAAAAGTCCTTATAGGTGTAAAAAAAATCCCTGAGGAAAAAAAAAATCCCAGACAATTTAAATCATCTCCTGCTTACTGCACTCCAAACAATTTTCAAAGAGAAGATACTTTCTCTTTTGAGAGTAGCACATAGGTCATCTCTGGGAAGGAAAGTTTAAGAATATGCAGGTAAGAGAAAAACACCATTTTTATCTCCGCTCTTCTCAATTTTAGAAAGAGATTGTAAAAAAAAAAATATCTGAAAAGCAACCACAGTTCAATCCCAATATGAATACACAAAATAATACTGTCTCATAAACATTAATATATCTTAAGAATATAAGCATTAATATTTAAGAGAAGCTGAAATAGACATGCAATTCAGGAGCATGAACTGTAAGCACTGGCTACAGCTGTTCCATCCGTTCCAGGTATGGATAAATGAGGGAGGAGGTACAGGAAAGAGGTTATCCAACCTCAGCTGTGCGTTGTGTCTCGCCCTTCAGGAAATACAAAAGAATTCACATTCTTTCCTCTCCGTGTCAGAGGGAGAGGCAACTCAACATCACATTGCATTTTCCAGGTCACATGAACTTTGGTGTTAGGCGCACACCATGAAGTATAAAACGCAGAGGACATCACAAGTTTGTCTTGTCAAAATTTGTCTGTGCATCCATATCTCTTGCAAAGCACAAGATTCTGAACTTCAACTTTGGATATGTTTACTTACAAGTTGTTATGATTAACACAGTGATGACATGACTGAAAGTTATTTGCACATTTTTTCTAATAGCTCTAGTTTAAAATAACACAAGAATTCATTGTAAACTCAGGTCTCTCAACTGTAAATTAAGCTATTTGGATTTTTTTTCCCTTATTGAGATCTCACCAAAGCAAAACCACCAGCAGTACAGCAACTGCGAATTGCCGTAGCTACAGAAGGAGATTCTTTTGCACTTCTACTTCTTTTTCCTTTGTGTTTTTTCAGTTTAGAAGCATGAATAACATTCTTGTTATTTTTATATGCAGACCAGTTCAAACAGTTTCAAAGCTTTTTTCCCTTACAGTCTGCTGCTGGTGTGAATTTTCAAGCTCTCTGTGTGGCCGTCACTGAAACCACTTTCAACACATGGAGTCGGACTAAGCCTCATTGAATCATGAAGTCATAGTTTTACAGACTAGTTCATGAGCCATTAAGTAGCACATTACACAACCAGTTCAATGATGACAAGATAAAAATTTGACCATTTGATTAAAAGAGGATCAGCCTCCTTACTGCCTGTGACCTAGATAGTCATTCACAGACCCTGATTTCATAAACACTGAGTGAAACTCACATTGCATCTCCACTAAACAAAAAAAATTTAAAAAAATCTTATGCTAAATGACTGTAACATCAAAACAAATGAAGACTTTATTTGGCTGCTACAAAATCCCCCCAAAATTTCTCATTTGAATAGTAAGTTGAAATATCAGAGAGATTTTCATCTATTAAGTACAGCTTCAGGACTATAATTAGAAAACAAAAAGGAGCTCTTCAATGCTCCCTGACTTTGAATCCAGGATTTAAATAGACTACAATGTGTAACCAGATCATCTCATGAGTTTTTTTCCTAAACTGCTATAAGATCCCCAGTGAGATGATGGCTGATGACAGATGACAGAGCTTGTTGGTGTCTCAACTGACTGCCCCAAGAGACCCGAAATCAAAAAAATACTATGAGTATCTTAATTACTTCCAACTCACGTGCATTACAAAAATCAGAGGCTTCTGCAACATTTTAAGCTCCAAAATTCCTTTAACAAGTTCAATAGAGCAAACAAGCCTGGGTGTTTGGGAAGCAGTATAACATATGTATTTTACATATGCAAATTAAAATTTAATACGCAACAGTTTCCATTTAAAGTATCGTGAAAGGCTATCTTTATCAGTCCCCATGATCATTATGTAAGCAATGACTGTGTGGTTGATCTGCTTCTCAAAACTGATACCTTTAGTGATGTTCCAATCATATGGCTAAAAAAAAAAAAAAAAACAAAACCAACCACCACCAAAAAACCACACAACAGTGTGTAATCCTTCAGAAGTCGAGAAGTTTTAGATTTGCAATTTAGCGTGACCTCTGTCAAAGTTCATAAGGTCTCCATCTGTGTGTGAGTAACTGCTAGGCTACAGAAATATGGACCCCTAGAGCAGCTTGCTCCTGGCTACCTGCTGCTTCCAAAACACTGGCCAGACATTAGCCCCACACTCTCACAGGATCAAACAGAGACTAACAGGCAGTGCTTATTTCATGCAAAGTTAGACACTAAACTGAAGTATATTGTATTTATGTTGCAGTGGTTTTCAGGGAATTTTTCTTTTTCTTGACCAGGTCTGCAGTCTGCCAGGAACAAAATCACATTTGTTAACCTGACAAGCCATGACATTTCCAATAAACAAACAAAATCCTTAACTATATCAATTTATTTCCCCTCCAGAAAACAAAATTTCACTATGGCATCATTCTTTTACACTGTTAAGACTGATGCAGAACTGCAGTTACACTTATATTCTTCTTTTCTCTAAGTCAAAATACAATAAAAAATAATAATCAGTGTTCCTTCTGCCTTTATTTTTTTTCTTTCACTTGGCTGCATGTTTCATACAATATTACAGCAGTAGAAGCTGAATTTAAGATGTACTTGGACTTCAATTTTGACACACTATTTTCCAGAATACATCTGTAAAGAGAGTGGACTAACATTTAACTTCTGGAGATCTAATGAAATAAATATATATAAAACATACAAATACATATGTAACAAATACATATTCCTGAGCTTCAATTCATTTTCTAGTTAAATTGCCGTTATTGCATAATGAATACATGAGTACACTAAATAATCACATTGTTCACCAGAGCTGATTAGTAACCACTCTTTCAAGAGACCCTCATTAAAAAAAATAAAGTAAAATTATAATCAGAAGAAATTACATACTGCCTGTCTCTATCTTGCCTCCTTCCTTTTCCCATTCCCTGGATTACATATGCCTTAAAACCTTGCTAAATAGACCAGATTTTTTTATTAACTTACAAACTGCAGCCTAACTCTTAATCTGTCTTCCCAAGAAAGTACAAAGATGAAAAAGACAATCAAATTAATTTATAGAAAGCAAAAGTTTTAGAGCAGATTTATGAACATGGTATCACACCACATTTTTACTCACTAAAAATCAGAACTTAGAATGCCAAGGCACAAAACCATAGGCAATATTTTCGCTATAAATATTTACTGACACTAAACATATTCAGTGTTGATTAGCCTTTTTACAGTATTAAGCTTCTGTCATCTTGACGTCTGCAAACACAAATCGGCATTTATCCATGTAAACTTAATTGGAGTCCTACATGCCTCTCTGTAGATAAGCAGTTGAATATACTTAACTTGCTGATAATTTCAAATTGTGCTAAGTGGAACAGAAAGAACTTTATTTGCATACTTACTGATTGTAAAACCAATGTACGGAGTACAGTACTAGAGGTTTCTCTTTTTAAAAAAATAGCAAAGCTAAATTTTCACCAATCAATTTAAATGTTGAATAAGAATAAATGCTATGAAGTTTAGAAGGCATCCCGGTTGATTTCTCTAACTGAAAAATAAAAATATATTAACGAAGCTCTGCACTAAGCATTATGAAACACTGATTATGTTACTCTCCACTTGAAAGAAGAACATTATCATAGATTTGCACAGACTATGAAAACACCACTTTCAACACATGAACTTTGAAAAGTTCATGATTGCTACCCAGCAAGCCTCCACTTTTGCAATTCCAAAAGTTGTCATAATATTCCCTAAAACCCTCAATATTCAACTGTTTAATTGTCTTTCAAAGCTTTTGTTTTGCTTCAATTCACTTCAGAGCAGGCTATCTGCATACAAAGTCCCATCCCAAAAGCAAGAGAAAGGCTTTCTTAGCTTTGTAATTTCAATCCACAAACATCCACATAAAGTTCTCACATAGGATCAGTACCCTACTGACCCTCAGAGCTGAACATGTATTTCAATTAAAACATTAATTCTTTTAGATATTCAAGTCTGGAGCTCACGGAATTCATAGACCAGAATAAAGGGGGGAAGAGGGGCAGCAGATAATATATGGTAATAGCATACTGTAAAAATCATTAGTTCAAACTGGAACTAAATTTTGTAGTGCATGCACTTCTGAACCTCTTAATAAGATTAAGCAGTCCATTATTTATGGTGTTAGCAAACACGTATGAATGTTTGAATCAGTAGAATAATTGGAAGCAGAAGTTAGGCAGGCTTTGTCAAGAACAAGTGAAAGAAAATGGATGGCCATGCTGCCATCACCCTCTCCTCAGCCATCCCTTTACTTTAAAGGGGAATATAACATCAGAACAACGTTATATCTAAGGGGCATAACTAGAAATAACAGCACTTGTCTTTCAGTGCCTACTCACCATAGCACACTGCATTTCTTGTAGTTTTTCACTGCCACTTTTTCTTAATTTAAAAAAACCCTAAGACCAAGACTCCTCTGACAAAAAGTACCTTATTTTATTTCCCATCTCCTGCACCAATAACATTCCTTTCCTCTTTTACCTGATCAGCCTGTACTTGAGTTGTCCTTCCCTCTTCCTCCTTCCATACTGCAGTAATCTATGACCCTTCCTAAACTACATGCCCTGACGTTCCACCGACAAGCTGCCCTTCCCACTCCCTCCCCTGCGACTGGATTAAGAAAGAAATGAGAGGAGAAACAGAAGGAGAATCTTCCCTCATGCCAGCATCTGCGCTCCAAGCTGACGTTACCAAGCATCCTGCAAACGGTCTCTTCTCGTGGCTTGGAACTAAGTTCGTTGCTTTCCCTTCTTCAATTTGGCTTTCCTCACTGTCACGCTTGGGAACCAGCTGGTCCCTGTTGCAAAGGGTCAGAGAACACAGAGACCCTTGCAGAACTCCCGGCCCTTGTTCCCTCTGCTACACAAAGGGGAGAATCCACAGTTCAGTTGTACAACCTGTTGCAGCACTTTAATAAAGCACAACCGGGAGAATGAGGCTTGTTTCATTCTTTTTTAAAAACAGATACTACTTCTTTCTGCAGGTAAACTGGCTTACACACAAAGATTGTTTTGTTCGCAATACCAATGAGCACACTTGCATACCAACATGGGATTAGAATACAGGAGAATATAAAACTTACAAGTATCACTGCCATTGAGAAACATCTTTTAAGTTAATATATAAAAGACAAAATCATTCAGTAATTGATGACATTTGGATTTAATTAAAGTTTATTGTGAAAACCTTTGTACTTCAAAATTAATTCCTTTGAAATCTATGATAAAATACTAAAATTCAAGTGGGGGTGGGGGGTTGGTTGGGCGCTTTTTCTTGGAAAGCCAAGACGTTCTCCACAATACTAAGTACTTTACTCTTTCTCCCAATTAGCATGCTTACAGCTGCAAAAACTCATGACAACAGTTTCTGCTGCCACTGTTCTGGCAGGTCTCCATTCATATCAGAGAGTTAACTTCTATATTTCCATTCCCCTCAAACCACACATATTTACCACTTTCCTGTTTTCTTTTCTACGATTGCTCTTTTACCCCATGCTGGGAGATCCCCCTCTCCCCACCCCGGGTTGGTGGCTCCCTTATTTCCCCCCTCATTTCTACTCTTTCTTGCTCTATCTGCTGCTCTCTCTTTCCTCAGACGCTCCTTTTCCCAGTCTTCTTTCTCCCAAATGGTCTGCTACATTCCTCTCTCCCCACAGCAAGCAGGATCACAACAGAGCATGGCTGACTTTACACAAAGACCGTTAATTTCATGCTACTGCTTTATATTTGAATCAGCAGGGAAGATAAAAAGCAAACGGAGGTTGAAGGCAAGATTACAGGAACTTCTGCACTTGAGGGTACGAGCTACCTGCCCCATCACACCTCAGGTGAGCTGATAATCCGTTCTACTTGCTGCATAAAATATGTCCATTTCTTTTATTTAAATAGATAAAAACAATATTCATATGTGAACTTTCCAGAACTTCATACTGGGGTTTTTTTTACGCCTTTAAAAAATGAACAGTTTATTCAGCATTATAAATTAAGTGATAACACATGCTAAAAACTTGGAGAAACTGAGAAGAAGAAAATCACACATCATGTTTACACATACAGTAGACACACTGAAAGGCATTCTTCCAATACCCTATTTCAAATTAAAAAGAAGAAACAAAATCTTAAGTTTCTGAAGAGACGGGGCATAAAATAAGAGAAAGATGAACTACTAATAACAGTGCAAGCTCAGAGGAAACCACTCATGCCTCATCCCAATGAGCAACGGTGCCTCCATGCTTGACCGACATCTTGAACTTCTCAGTATTTACAAATTCTCCAGTAACCACTGGATAAAATGAAATGTGTATCTGCTTGAGACAAATCTGGGCTAGACCTTGAACATTAATCATCCCTGAACTATACTGGAAGACCTACAGCTAAAAATGTTACCTGATTAGACCCTTTCTCATTCAGAAGTATTGAGATTTTGAATTCGGATCAGTTCTCCATAGAGGAGGCGGCTCCTATCAGAGTAATTTAGACTGTAAAGGACCTTAGGAGATCATTTCATCCAATCCACCACTCAAAGAAGTGCTGTCCTAGACTTTCACCTGCTCCCATTAATAACACTGTAGATATTACACAGGAAATGAGATGCAGATTATATTCCCATGATCACATTGAATGTATCTTGAATTAGTCGCATTGTTAGCATCTACCAACAAACAGACTGAAGAATTTCTTATTTCAGTGTGGGCAAGTTGTCATCAGCCCAAATTGTAATAAAATGTTAAGGCAATAGGCACTTTCAGAGCGTAGCATTGTTTCAAATATCACAATTTGGTTTATTCAGCATCTATAATCAAGATACTGCTATTACGGGCACTATATGATGCAGTCTTGGTTGCTTAAAACATTATTTACTCAAATTCTGCATGTCTCCTTTCTTTGCAAGTATTAGATTATATTTTTTGAAATTTTAATTAATTTCCTTTGTGATGTTGTTGAGCAGACGTAACTGGGAGGGACAGCTGAACTATGGATTCAAGGCCAGGTACTGTCTGGTCCTAGAAAACGAGTCAATAAAGGCTGTAGTCTGAGGAGTTACTCCCTGTAAGCAGAATAGAGCTAAAAGGGAACAGGTAACTCTTGGATATCCTAAAGCCACAGCAGTCGAGACTGACTGTCTGTTCATACAGCCAGCAGACAAGGAACAGCAGAGTAAGTCCTTGCACTTCACGCTGTCAGTATGCCTCAACCCAGCCTGGATGAGTCACCTCCTGGAGGGTCACTGTGCCACTTCAGTCTCTGGACTGCTCTCTCTCTCCCATGCTGGGACTGCCATGAATGACATTATATGGTGGCATTTGTTCCAAGAGGACATTTGTCTTCTAGGAACTGGATAAATACCACTGATTTCACACAGGTCAGCAAGCAACCAACAAAATATTAGTGACTAAAAGTCCTTACCAACTTTTGCCTGCTTTGAACTGGTGACACAGAAGTGATGGGAAAGACTCCATCTTCCATTAGGAGTCCCCAAGCTACCCATTAGATGGTCCTTGACCTGTTACCCAGTCACCCCATCCCATTCCAACCATGAGTGAACAAGTATTTTTGCTTACAAAAATGTTGCAATTCTTGGGAATTTAAATCTAAATTCTCAGCGTACAATTAGCAGTACAATTCACACTGACTTCAGCTGGTAACGCTTAGCTAAAATGTTTTGTAACTCAGAAGAGACTTGTTACTTACATGGAAAAATACACTGTCTCTAGAACAAAGCAACCATAAAAGCTGCTTCCGAGGAAATGGGGGGGGGCAGAAGGGTTGTTTCAGAAATAGGAACATGGAATACACTATTCAGGAAGACTATGGTGATCTCTAAACAGTTATGTACAGGCTCACTATTCAAATATAAAAGAAAGTAACTTCAAAGCTAGATAAAAAGCTATTCTGTATCTTTTACTACTACTAATGACTCAACTATGGAGAATAATTCCCGTGAGGCACTTTCACATAAGTTCAAGGTGGTTTAATATTGTTTTACACAGCACCTATGTATTGTTAAAAGCAAAAGTATCTACAAACATTTTAGAAAAAAATGCATGAAATCACATTTACTTTTCTGAAGTTTAATTATTTTTGTCCATTTGAATACCAATGCATTACTACTTCTGCATCCCTTGTTAGGCTTACTTGAACTTATTAGAGACAATTCCTCTGAACAAGGAGTTCTCTGCATGTCAATGCAGTTCATAAGATTACAGATAGGACAGTTTCTATAAACTGCCCTATTAAGCACTATTCACACCAGGCAACAGAAGAAATTCTTTAATATCCATGAATGTCACATTTTAAATAAACCTTGAGAAGAAACTATCAGCTGTATAAAAGTACACAAATATCCTGTTGGTTTTCAAACAGAAACCACTGCTCACCACAGCTAAAAAAGTGTTTTGGAAACTCACCTACTTTTGAAACCTGTGGTAAGTTAAAATTTGTCCTTTGTAATACTTTTAAAAAATGCATTACCCCCCATAGTTCATTTATTAGCTCTTTCAATGTTTTTAATATATGAAGAGCTTTTTCACAGGCAGAAATACTACAGAGATATCAGGTATGAACACTTAAACGCATACATCCATATTCAAAGACTGTAAAAAAAAAAATCAAGAATGCATTTACTAATTTTCATATGCAAGATGTCATATCCTTTGTAGGTATTTATATATCTGTGGAACTGTTATGACGTACATACACATCTGTGTAAAATACCTAAACACAAACAGTTAGGTTCCACCCCATATTACAGCACACAATAAAAGACCACGCTACACACACACTTTCCAATATTCTCATTAACTATAATCCTTTTAGCATAACTGTCTATTAATTGAAACTGAGTTTGAACCCAGAGCATGTCTCCATTAGAAACGAAACACAAAACAAAACCACCAAACAATATCTCCCATCAGTCCAGCTATAGTGGTACAAATTTCTCTCTCATAGAAATTTACTCAGCTGATATACAGCAGGGGTTTACATCAGCACATTGTACTGCAACACTCTAATGGCTCAAGTTGCACCAGTATAAATCCACTTTAGAGTTATGCAGTTCATTTACAATGGCTAATCCTACCACCTATCTAGCTACACTGTGGTAGAGGGATGCTCGTTTTCCTCAAGATAAATCTTTCTAGTCTAATGTGGCATTTGTAGTATTCAGCAGACGGCATTAAAGCCAAACCACGTTTTACAGAAACACTCGTATGATTGTCTGCTATACGAGGTCTTTCCTGCTCCTCCTCCCAGCCATTCAGAGGAGGAATTAAGTAAGTGTTCCAAGCCCCTCTCCCATCTCAAATCATGGAACAACCTGTCCAGCAACCAAAACAAAGGAACAAAGGCAGCAAATCCTCCAACAGTTTCCTTCCTGCCTACCCTGGTTCTTCAAGTACACTGACCAGTAATGAAAAAAAATGACTCCCCCAAATACCCACACCCTTAATAAGTAAAATGAAAATTTTTGCCACATTACAGTTCATTTCTCTAATCATCCCCAGGAAAATAAAGGATAAGAAATCCAATTTTTCACCTCTCCTATGAGTTTTTCTTCCTATTTTCCATAAGACAGAGGAAGAGCTAAAGATTTCTCTCGCACAAACTATGACTTCCCTCTCTAAAACTTAAAAAGGAGTTCAAGTGGTCATGGTTGATTTACCCCTGCTGCTTGGAAAAGCTAGAAGACCAGCTACTTCTCCGAGACAGTCAGTCAGCAAGAGCTGAAACATTCTGATCATCAGCTTACATCTGTATTTGCCCGAATTTAAACAATTGCCTTGAAAATAAGAAACATATATAATACACAATCAAATACTACGTTGTGATATTATTTGACCATAATCAATGTATTACATTGCTATAAAATAGCAACTACTTTAAATTGTTTACAGTGTACTGGCGTTTTTTTTTCCTCCACAACGTAATAAGTGAATTAATGCTACCTTTTTGTGAAGACTCTTATGAGTTTAAGGAAACAATTTAAATATTTATCTCCTAATATTCAAGCAAAAACAATGGAGGAAAAAAATGAAGTCTCTTTAGATTTGATGTATCTTCTCAGCTTAATTAACACAAGCTTTTCCTGTTTTAATTTGCACTTAAGAAGCGGGAACTTTACTCAATTTGCTAATTACTACATTTTCAAGCTGTTTTCTTGAAATAGATGGCAGTCTATCACACTAGGAACCCAAATTTCTGTAGTTACCTCGAATTACGTAATTGTCCAAAGCCTCTTCCATTCTTTTCAGTGCTTCAGCTCTATTAGAGCCATAGGTAATCAGCTAAAAAAAGAAAAAGTATATGAGTTACCTAGAAATAAGATAACATTTGCCTCTAGATTCTGAATAGCATTTAAAAAGAAAATGGTTTGTAGAACTTCTGCAGTCACAAAAACATTTCTCGCACAGTGCTGTACCTGTGCTTTAGAGGCTCTCTAAAACATCAAGAGAAAACTAAGATCTCTTAACCCATTCAATGAAAGAAGACCAATCACTTTTCCTTCATAAAATTTAAAGCATCTAAACAAGCTCTCTCTTCTTTAGGCACACAGAAAATTAGAGCAGAGTTTCAATATCTACTCGACTCTCCTGACTTCTAATGCCCAATCGACTAAGATTTCAGTGCAAATTTTTTTCACATCTGAACTCTAGTGTTAGTGTCGTATTTTCATTTTACCAGTATGTTACTGATGAATAAGAACTAATACTAAGAGATACAATCAACCATTTCTTTCACTGCTGCTTTTTGGAAGCCAGAATTATTGAAATATTAGTTCTAGCTAGGTTACATTACAAAAGATAGATTGGCAGCACCTAAGTCTGAAAGTAATGGCTTCTGTCTAAATCAGAATCTTTTTAATAATCAGAAACTGCAAGACAAATAATTACAGTGTCAAAAGATTTTAAAAAAATTGTTTAGAAGTGATACTAAATTTCCTTTACTTCACATTTTCCTTCACTCCATTCATATTCCCTTGAGGCATGTTATGCCTAGCACCTTTAAAATACCGATTTACCAATCCTTTGATACACTCTTCCCTCCTTTAAAAGATCTGTGCATAAAGTTAGTGTTTCATACCTTTAGAATATTGAAAAATAATCATCAACTCACTTTTGAGATCATAGGATCATAATAAATGCTAATATCACTTCCTTGTTGTATGCCACTGTCAACACGTACCTTCAAAAATAATAAGAAAAAATAATTACATCTTGAAAAAAAAAAATATTTCAACATGAGATCAAATCTACCTGGCAGGCTTAAAACATAACACCCACGAAGCTTATCACGTACACTTTTTCCCCTCGAAGAACTAGAATAATTATTTGTTTTCAGAGAAGCTGGGAGGGGGAAAGGGGACCTTTTTCCTCCACCAGAAAAAATACTTGTAAGTTATTCTCTCCTTTAAAAGAAAACACGACTGCAATCTTCAGTTGATAGTTAAAATTCTCTTTTGTCCTCCTAGAATGCACAGTAAACACATCAAATTGGATCTAACAATTTAGGTTGTGCTACACACTCTAAACTTCAAGTCTGAACATATCCAATTCCGATTTAATCCCTGTAATAAAATACAGTTGTAATTATTCTTCTGACTGACACCTGGCATGAAGGATGCCCCTTATAATCACACCCTTTCTGCATCTATATGTAATCACGTCCCCCATGTTCCGCTACAGCCCTTCCGAGGGCTCCAGCAGGAACTTTAGAGCTCTGCTTATCAGCTCCATAGGAATACTGATCCTGTGGTTTTCATGTCTGTAACACTTTCCTTCTTTGCCTCACCCTCTCAACTGTAAAACATTTTTTTTTTCTGTTGCTGCTGTTCCCCTGAGGCTTTAATGTTTACACAGCTTTTTCCATGGCTTTGCTTTGTAAGGACACAGCCCCAATTAAAGCTCTGATTCTGCAATATTCACGGAAAAAAATAACACAAGTTCAAAAATTTCTTTTGAAGAGGCTGATTGCTGTTAACCAGCCAACAAGTTAGTTAGTATATTGCTGATTCTTGTTTTCATCTCTGAGTTTGATTTCATCACTGTAGCAATGAGGTTAGCCATATAAAACTTGTCAAATGAGCAATTTCTGGGGAATAAATATTTATTAAATTGCTGCTTTCGAGCTTTGCAATCTGAAACATTTTTTAAAAACTAATCAAAATAACTCAAGAGCGATCAACGCATTCTGGGGATCATAAGGATGGAGGGCTCTAATCAAAGCTGTTGAAGCAGCAGGGCTCCGCCATACCGCATTGTAAAGGGGGCGGGAAAGAGGGTCCTGGAATCTCACTTAAATCTTCACCTGTGGGAAGGAACCTTTGTAATAAACAGCAGCTCATCTGTCTGCAGCAAGACAGAAAAAGGTCAACGCAACGGCTGTTAGGCCTTTAATATTTTAATTTAGGCAATTATCAAGGGACCGCATGTAGAACCTCTTGTCTACAGAATCCACATGAGGGCATGATGATGACTTTATTATCCAAACGACATAAAAAGATACCCTAGCAGGTGTACTCACTTTCTTCAGTAAGAAACACTCTCTGACCAGTTTTTATGTCGTTATGTTCTTTTTATTGAAAAAAGCATATACTTACTCATATATTTGTATTTATATATTTATATATTGTGGTTTATAATTTATGCTTATTTGTACAGCACATTTATTCATATGTATACGTAGCAGCACTTCTGTAGCATTTTTATCACATCTTATCTGAATGTGCTTTATCCATACTTAACTAGGCCCCCCACTACCCATATCAGGTACACTTAATATTAGCTACAAATGAGAAGGTAGTTCAGACACGTCATGATTACAGAAGAAACATGCAGCGTATTTCCCAGCTCCTCTTCTTGTAACTGCTAAATCATCTTTCCTCCCAGGAAATCTGCCTATATTTAAAGTCAATGCATACATTCTCACACTCAAATCAGAGAAAATTAATTTACTTACTCAGTCCCAGGTAAACCCTTGTAGTATACAATAAATACATTCATAAGACATGAAGGTATGACATACATACTCCACACGTACTTGAATTATACTGTGACTTTTGTCTCCAAAGTATAATATATATATAGGATATATATAATATATACCCGACAAAGTGCTTAATGCAAGTGTTCAGGGGCGCTTTACATACACATACATGTGCATGTAAGCATTTATACACGTATACCATATTTTGACAAAGAAAAAAGATATATGAAAGGTGCATAACTCAGACCCAGAGTAAGCAGGTTAGACCTTGGAGTTAATGTAAGGCTTCTGAGGCTACTGACTGTATACTCTACCTGCTCCACGTTTCTGTTGATACACAACATACATACCACTATATGATTTACACTTTTGCCTAAGTACCATACTCTGAAAAAATGAAAAATTACAGTGAGAATTGAAAATTCTTTAATAACTACAGCATAATTTCCTTAAAAAAAAAAAAAAGAGCCCTCTGTAGAAGTTTAATTTTCATAAAATAAACTCAAGATGACTAAAAAAAATTACAGCAGAGAAGAAATACATTTAACATCTTCAATCCTCTCTGCGGTGCTTACGTTTTCAGAGCCTGGTAACAGTAGGTGATCTTATAAACTATATGGTGTGACAGAACTTAATGAATATTGGATGAAAAAGAAACCCTAATTCAACAGATACTTGCTGTAACACTGCTTAACTTGATAAATAATAGCAATACTTATTAGACCTCCAGCATTTACTTCTGCTTAACATATTCTTTCTTTTATTCAGTATTTTAAATACCAAAGAAAGGCTATGATTCAAGATCTTACTGTACCCCACAGCTCATGGGTATTACAGCCCCCGACACATTCATTGCTGTTGTACTACCATTATGTGTTATTACAGTAGGACAACACTAAACTGAAAGGTAAAAAAAAAACTTAAGAGGGGAAAAAAAAAAATACAATCTATGTCCCGGTCCTGCAATGAACTATTAGTGCATCAAATTCCACTTACCAACACATACAGGTTCTAGTATTTCTCATTTCTTTGCCATATCAGAGTCTAAGAGTTTTCTCTTTCCGGCAAGAGTCATTAAAAGACCAGACTGCCCATCATACTAGCAAAGAGCAACGCTGGAGCTCTTCAGATATGGCAGTACATTTGCTATGTTGTGTAAGAGCACTGAACATGAATGCTCACTATTGCAATACAGGGGTTTGTGGTTACCTATCTTAAGCTTTATTATCAAAGATGAAAAAAATGTTACATTGGCGAGTACCATGTTCTAAGGAAATTACAGACTACACGGTACAGTATATTCCTATCCATGGCTAAAAAAAAGAAACCTCACCCAGCCATGCACACCAGGTCTGCTAGTTTGAGCAGCTGACACACAGGCACAGGTAGACAGTCAGAGCTAACTTGAGAGACAGAAGAAATGAATTGAAAATGCATTTGGCAATACACTACTCATAAGCCAAACTCGCTGCGACACACTACAAGTCTCCTCTAATTTTTTTTTTTAAGCCAACTTGTTGACAATTTAAAATCTAAAATACGGAAAACAAACACTGTGGCACAATGGGCCTGTAACGCTGAAATTTTTTAGTCATATTAATTTTGTTCTTAGCAGCATGACATTCTCAGGAGAGAAATTAGTTTCACAGTGGCAGAAAATATGTATTAAGACACCAAACCACGAGTGTCTACATGAAAATAGCTGTTCTATTTTTAAAATGACAATAGGAGTAAACAGAAAGAGAACAGCCTAGACACTCCATATGAGCTCCTCAAACCATTGCTCTGAAGCCTCCAGCGTAATTAAAATTTCTTTCTTCGGTACCACGATGGACCACGTGAAGCGATCAGGCATCTCCCACCCTTCATTTTCAATTCACCTCTCCCCCTAAGCACAACTCCCAGCCCACCCCGTCTACCTGACAAGTGACGGCCCAATCTGATTAAATGCTTGCAAGGGAGGGGACTCGTGGGCCTCCATGACAGGCCAAAAGTGATCACCATGGAGATACATAATTACAGCTGTCAACGCGTCTACTGTCCTGCTGGCATCAATTTGATTGCTCCCAGCAATAATGATAGACAAAGCTTAGTGTGCACTCTCCTGCACCCAATCACTTTATCTATTCCATGGTCCATTTAGCTGACATGCAACATTCACACAAGCAAATAACAGCAGTAAGCAGAACATTTAAGGCATTTTAATTGTTTTTTCTTTGTATGGATGGCTTACAAGCGCAAATGTTATTACATAAAACTCCTGCTGCAGCATTAATTGAAGAAAGATTTGGTGGGACAAAGACTGTAGGGGGTATAGTTTGTCCATTATCACTTGTACTTTCAACAGGTCTCACGTTTGGAAAATTGCAAATTGCAAAAACTTGCAAGGGCAAAATGTTTGACATCCTGTTAGCTATTACAACATGGTGAAAACTTCTAACAACCACTGGAGTATTCATTATAAATTCATATTAAATACACTCTTTGTTTCTTCAAAAAAAAGTTTAGATACATCCAATGATACCTTTTTCCCTCATCTCCTCTTTAAGATCACATAATGCCTTTTAGATCTTTACAATTTTTTTTCTGCTTTCAGGCTTTGAACACAGCATGAAGCCTTAAAGACCAGCAAGGGTCAGGTCCCTTCGGAAAGTACACGGGCAAAAACAATTTAAGAAGCGAAATAAATCATATATCCAATAACATCTCCACATTTAAGATTCCTCCTGTAATCTTTCACTATTTTCCCGTGCAAGCAATCAAACTGAATAATCGCATTCACAGATGGTACAGCCTTGCCGTTCCACTCACTGACACAGTGTCAGGTATACGTGCACTTATGACTCAGACTATCTTGATTTTACAGAAAGGCGGTGTCCTTGTTCTTTACGCATAGCAGAAAACACTGCTTGTTAAACAGCCGTTCCATATAGTTAGACTGTATCCTGAAACACGTAATAATCACAGTAACAAATTTCCTCTTTAAAGTCCACAAAGCTAAACAGAAAGCACTGGCAGTTTCTCACCAGTGTCCCCAGTTCTCTGTGGTTAAAGAGCTGAATCAACATTTCACTGTCCTTTCTAATCACTGCAGTATTTTTACTTACGCTGTGTTTGAAGAACTTAAGCTTAAAATTACAGAACATGACAAAATATTTCAACATATAACGGTTTCCTGTTATACACAATTTGAACATTTTAAACCCAGTTTGGAACTGTACATTTTTAAACACTTTTTCAGGTAGCACAAATAAGTATTACCAAGTTCTGTCCCTCCTCCCCCACCAAAAAGCTGGAAAAAAGGCCTTATTTACAAAGCTGCTGAGTACTTATAGTCTCTGTCCATAAAACAGACGCTCAGCACATAAGAAAAGCAGAACCAAGTTACTTACACTTGGCACGTGCAATGGTTCCTGATACTGAGAGAGTTTACCAATGGATGGCAGGCCAAAAGATTTGTAGGGGTCCTGAAATAAAATTCAACATGGGAAAGCATTAAGCCTTTACAGATGCAGAGAAAATAATATTAAATAGCTTGAAGTCTAACAGAAACCACTGCTGGAGTAACTTTGTTTTCTTCCCCAGAATTACTTGTGTTGAAGTACATTTCTTCATCCACCAACCCCTGTGACTCCAAATAAAGAACTCTTCCATTGCAGTAAAAAAGCAGGAAAGAAGTGCTCTGCACACAGCTACGATACACCATCAAAATATACAAAGATGACATTTTCATTTTTCACACTGTGCCTTGGAAGAAGGATGGGAAAGTACTCAGAAGGGAGGAGTAGAGAAGAGAGTATAAGGGAAAAAAAAAATCAAAGATACAAAAGGTAGGTAGAAATTCCATTATCTTAAAAAATCAAATTGACCTTTATGCCTTTGGAAATCTCCTATATAATGCAATAACAATATAAACTTAATAGGACAGCAAATAAATATATGGCCTATAGAATAACCAAACGTATGGTAATGTGGTTGGATCCATTACTTATAAATGTGAAGGAAGTTTACCAAAAAAAAAACCCCAAGCATCAGTTACTCCAGGGTAAAGCCTACGCATACTCAGAATAGTTTCCATGCCAATCACAGGGCAAATATTTATTCTTTATTAAAATAGTTCATAAAACTTGTAATCAGTAGAGCAAGTTGAAGATTGTGTGCATGTCATGAAGAGGAAGAAAAAACCAACATAAATTAACATGGCCTGGGTCACAAAAGCTGTAATAGTTAAGTGAGGGAAAAACACATCTGCAGGTGCTGAATTATTTTTGAAATGCATGGTTACCTCAAATGTTCCTAAAATAAAATGAAGGAAACAAAGCATCATTTTTTCGTTAACAAATCTTGATTTCTGTGTATCAAAAGTGACAGCAAAAAGACATTACCTTGAGATGTCCTAAACATGCTTGAAAATGGGGTTTATATTTTAGGAAGCTTTAAGGTGAGCTAGAGAGTCATACTGTAGTTAGAAAGTTATTGTTTTGGTATGCACTTTGAAAGTTTGTCCTATAAATTGTAGTTTCAGAAGATACATAACTTGCTTTTTCAGCAACCTATTAAAATGTTTTAGTACAACAACAAAAATTCTGTAAGCCATTGGATTTCAACTGTCTTTTGAAGACAGTAAGTTTCAAGTACACAAGTTAAGGAACCTGGAAACACTAGTTAACTGCAGCAAACAACGTGGGCACCACATCGTTAAATGAGAAGGAAACATAGCAAGTGACCTTAGAAACAAACCTCAGTTTTTTCTTTTCACCGTTTTTAATTTTGATTTTCAGAAAAAGGTATGCTGAAATCCATACTCTATTTTGAATTTAAAAAGAAAAATTCTACAATTCTACAAAAGCTCATTAAACATTTGTGTTACGTACTCTAAATCATGACTTTCATATGATATTCCTTGACTTCACCTTGGCATCTATCCACACCTGGGTATTATTACTCCACAATTCCACCACCTACCCTCCTCCCCATTACCACTTATTTACCTCAGCATAAACTCGACATTCAACCGCCCAGCCGTTGATGGGAATATCAGCCTGTTTGTGCCTGAGAGGGTAACCCTTAGCAACACGGATCATTTCTTGGACTAAGTCCAGGCCGGTAATGCATTCTGTGACGGGATGTTCAACCTGCAAGGTCAAGAACTGTCAGTCAGTAGGTAAAAAAAAAAAAAAAAAAAGCCACACCAAAAAAAAAAACCCATTCTCCATAAACAAACACAGATAAACAAGAAATTTGACCAGCCAAAGAACAGACAAAGAACACCTTCCCATCTTGGTCTTTTTCCTCAGAAGAATTCTACTTGACAAACTCCAGCAACCACCTTGTTTGTTGGGAAACCCCAAAAAATAAAATAATTAGCAGATTCCAGTAACTAGGAGCACCATACGAAAGGAAAACTATAGAGAACACCTAGGAGAGTTTGGGGTTTTGCAGGGGTGATGTTTTCCATTTATTTTTACAATTCAAACGCACCTGGTGACAATGTGTTAATTTTTCTTTGTTCAGAAGCTCTTCCCATTCGATTTTGTTTTGAAAAGGCTTGCACTGTAGCCATAAATATATTTAAACTGCAAATCTCAAAGTAGCTGATAATCAACCCATTCTGCTACACTTAACATGGCACGTACAGGAGCCGCTTTACAATTTTCCATAGAACTAGCCTACCCTAAATCTCACCCATTCGCCTGCTTTCACTAACCTGTCCTGACAAGCAACCAGATTAGCGTAATCTTGCATCAGCGCAGTGTAGCAGAAAGGAGCAGATGGATCCTTCAATTTCCATCCCCCCCCCTCCTCCAGACTTATCTGTTTAGTGCTTAGCATGCACAATAGCTGGGCTGGACCAGCAGAGTCACTCTGCGCTCTCAGCAAATTGCTGCTAACGGCTTTGGATGATGCTGCCATGGGAATACCCGTCGTTCACACTAACCCCGGCATGTGCGTACAAGCATGCACACATGTGCGCGCATATGCACATAGATGCTTTTTTTTCCTTGAAACGGGGATAGAAATGGACACGTTTATTAACTTTAAAAAAAAAAAACCAACCAACTCTTTAAGTAGACGCAGTACAGTAAAAAAGCACCCAAAGACAGGAGGGCGCACCACAAAGATGACGTAAAAGACGGGCATGCTAAAATTTTGTTCTTCACACAAAGACAGCTGTAAGACTTTCCATATAGAAATTACGACAGAACTGCCATTTCTATTATAAAATATTTTTGTCCCAAGGGCCAAAATACCTTAAGAAAATGCACTTCACTATGGTTTCTCTGTCGTGAGATGTCATATTACGTACATTCTGTGACACAGGAAAAGGTCAGTGACCAAACCACTTGCCTTTCTTCCTTCAGCTACACTAGTATTAAGGAAAACATTTAGTCATTATAATAATCTTGTTCTGATAAGCCACAAGAAGATGCTTTGGTCTTTAAGAAAAAAGCTTTGCAAAAATAAACAGATGGCATCCATAATTAGCCCTGTGTATGCTGTGAGTTTGTTTAGAGTTTCAACAACAGTTTAAGACGTTTTGACATAATTTTAATGACAAATCATCACTGAAACAAGCACCTATTCTTTGAAGGATAAAAGTGACATTGAAATGGGAATCTGATTATACAGTTTAAGGATGTACCTTTGGGATTCAATCTTGATTCTACCTAACACATGATATTCTCCAGCACGTCAAGCTTAATAACAGTATTTGGAAAACCTAGGAAATATCTCAGTGTCTACCCTGCAGTGTTAAATTGAAGCAATTCAATTTCTATTATGACTTGAAGTTTCTATTAAAGCTCCCTAAGTTTTAATAGAAAGTTACTTAGCACACATTCATGTTTGGACAACACAACTTATTTACTTATTTTGGAATTTAAGTTTTAAAAAATTACCTTCGAGTTTAGAACATGTTTGGAATTCTAACATTCCAGCTAATTAAAATAAAATATTTTTTTTTCAAAGACATTTGCATTATTTAGTTATACTCTCATTTTTCTTGGATTGCAATTGGCATTCCAGATTCAATAGCTTCAATGTTGTTTTCCGCTTTATTGTTGATGATCAAAATAGGACGGAATGTTTCTGGAAAGAAAAATATTTTTGTTGTTTGGTTCTTACGACTCACAAACATTTATTTAATCCATTCTTCAATACAGATCTTTGACTTGGTCAATATTTTCTTCTGTTTCTTCAAAGTACTCCCTTTGTGTCTGCACACAAAACAGCATTCAGAAAATATGACGAGGAAAAATTTTTGAGGGTTTTTTTGGGGTGGGGAGAAGTTGTTCTGCATTCTTTTAGGACCATGCTTCAGTAGTGCTGTTTAGGCATAACGTAGTGTCCTGGTTGGAGGTAAAACAGAACCAATTTTGGTCAGTAATTTCGGTTCTTAGCTGGGCCTCTCTAACAACTGAAATTAACAGCATATTGTGCAGACAATGTTCACTCTCTCAGGGTGATAAGACCTATGTTTATAGCTGATGCCCAGCCATGGTATGCAGAGAGGACCTTGCTTATACTTATTGCTATAACACCCAAGGCCAACCAACTTTGTTATTTGCCCCGTTGGAGGGTCAGAAGCGGAAAAGCGTAGTGGGGTCCCACCTGCAGGGAGGAGCAGACAGGACAGGTGACCCAAAACTGACCAACAAGGGTATTCCATCCCATCTGCCTCATGCTCAGTATAAAGGCTGAGGGATCGAAAGGTCAGCTCTCTCTCTTCCTGCAATGGCCAACGTCTGAGGAGGACTCTGTTTGTCTGCCTGCGATCCCGATCCTGAATGCAGATCCGGAATCCAGTTCCCGTCCGTCACTGAGTCCAGCCTGGGACTGCCCCAGTGCCAGCCGGTGTCGTGATTGTCATCTCAGGAGCTTGATACGGTTTTGTATATATTTCCTTATTTCTTTTTTATTTTATTATTAATATTTCATTAAAGTAGTTTAGTTCCTTCTAAGAGAGAGGAGTCTCCTTCTAAGGAGAGCATCTGTCGGTCCCATCTGGGGTCCCCCAGGCCCCCAATAGCTGATTTGGCCTAAACCACGACACGTAGACAGTACCAATCATCTCTCTAACTTTGGGGTACCAAATACACTTAAAATGCATTTTAGTATACATTAAGACCATCAGATCACCAAAATGGGGTAGAAAATGTTAACCTTGAAATCCTAGTTGACCTACTTGTAATTTTAACCTTTCCGTGAGGTGCGCGGCTCAAACTGCGCTTGTTTTAGCATTCGCAGTTTTCTTTCAGCAAGGGGACGGCAAGAGGGGGGCAGTATTTTTAGCATTATACAGAACATGCTTCAGCATACAGTACAAAAGATGTTAACAAAGCAGTAATGCCATACCCTGGTTCAACAAGCAACCTGCAATGAGGTTCTGGAGGTGCAAGAATCCACCCACAGAGAGATACATGCAGGATCTGAAATTAAAGCTCTAATCTTTTACAAAGCAAGGAAGGATGGGAGTAGAAGTGAAGAAATTAGACCCCCCCCTTCTCCCTCCCCTCCCAAAAAAAGAAAACACAGGCATCATCATTCCCTACTTATGAAAGCCCCAGAATAACCGTCACAGCTATTTGACTAATATTAAAAGATAGGCTTTAAATGTTTTTCTCTTTTACTTTTCAGCCTTCTATTTCAGGTGTCACTCTTGTTTTACATGCCTGTAGTATTCTCTTCTATTAATTTTATGCTATACCTCTTCTCCATCAACAGCCTTAGCATCCATAAAATGGTCAGTAAGGTAAAGGACTACATTTTTAAAGAAATGAACGCAAGTATGCTCACAGAGCTGAATCACACTCAATTGATCAACTCTTCTAGCTTTGCGCCATACTCAGATTTTGTAGTCAGCTGATCTGAGATCTTGCCAGTGAAGCCCCAGTTGATAAGGTAAGAGCCAATGGTGGCATGGTTATATTATAGTGGGTAAATTCACACATTATCTCTGTCCTTAACACAAAGGGCAAAACCAGACATGTCTGCAGCAAGCAATCTACAGACCATAGCTATATCAAGGCAGCTGTACCTTATTCTCAACAGGACAAGCAGAAAAATTGATCAGTGATAACTCTCAATTAGTTAGCTGTTGGAAGTATCACCTTTACTACCCGTTCCTTTACTTATACCAAATCTGGTCATAAACAATTTATAGCAAATCATCATTTCAATGCACTTAAGTGCCATACATACCTCCTTTAAAAAATGTTACGCCCCACTTTGTGATACACACAGACCTCTTTCTCTGAAAAAAAATGCCGCTGATGTTTCTGCTTTCAAGTCCATAAAGCCACAGCTGTTATGGCCAGCAACACCCATACAGGGTAAAGGGAAAGTGCTTCCCCTTCATACTGGATCTGCTCCTTCAGACACCTCACAGCAATCAGCTTCCCTGTGAGCATTACAAGTGTTTTTGCTTCCCTAACCTCTTTCAGCTTATACAGCAAGAGACGCTGGTGGCAAAGCCTGTAAGAAACAACTAAGACGTAGTTTACAGATGGTGAAGAAGGTACAAGAGAGCTAGGGGCACCTGCCAACATTGCAGTCCAGTTAGCATCCATCCCCAGAACAGTATCACAGAATCTTCAGGGTTGAAAGGGACCTCTAGAGACCATCTAGTCCAACTCCCCGCTAAAGCAGGATTGCCTAGAGCACATTACTCAGGACCGCATCCAGGCGGGTCTTGAAAATCTCAAGAGAAGGGGACTCCACAACCTCCCTGGGCAGCCTGTTCCACTGCTCTGTCACCCTAATCGTAAAGAAGTTTTTCCATGTATTTGAATGGAACCTCCTGTGTTCCATCTTGTGCCCATTGCCCCTCGTCCTGTCACTGAGAGCCACTGAAAAGAGTCTGGCTCCATCCTCCTCCAACCCACCCTTTAGATACTTGTATGCCATAAAAAGGTCTCCCCTCAGCCTTCTCTTCTCCAGGCTAAGGAGTCCCAGCTCTCTCCAGTATGGAGAGGCTGCTAACTCTCGTCCTGTCCTGTGACTGCCAACTGTCTTAAAGCTTTACCATACTGGGGTTCATCCACAGCTACAACAAACAGTCATGCAATGTTTATGAACAATTGGAGCTAAGAGTTAAATTAGCGATGACTGCTCTCCTTATATTCAGGGAAATAATTTCAGGACACATTTTTCTCAAGACCATCGAGGTACTCAGATCTAACAGCAAACACTTCTGGATACTCTCACAGATGGCTCTCTTGCCCCTGTGTGCATAAGGCATCAAGTTACTCACACACCAGTTGGAGCATTCAAGCAGACCACAGTGGCCAAGAAAATCTAAATTTCAGTAGTTTTAAAACTACGGTCTGTGTCACCCTTACTACTGTAAGTCCCTAGCTGGTGTCATATACTCCTTTACATTCAGATAAATAATCTCAAAACTAACTTTCAACATACACCTCGGTTTCCAGGAAACACGATTCACCTGGAATCCCACGGGCTTTTCTGTGGCAGCCAAATCCAGTATCAAGTCACCCAAACCCATCAACTTACAGATGCTCCTCAGGCCCCTTTTATTTCAGTAAGCCTGGTTTCTATTTCAGAGAACTGAACAGCAGAGGCGCACACATGTTCTGCTCTTCAGGCATGCCAGCTTCCTGACTACTATGAGCAGGAGCACCCTGGGGTCACATCTTTCCGCAAAATAGTTCACAACAGCCATGTATATGGGGTTTAGGGGCACATAGTGAAAAACAGCTTTTCAGAAAGGCTGCTGGAGAACAGGCAATGTTTGGACTGATGCACAGAATGAATGGAAAGCACACAGGAATACGTAAGAGGCAATCTCCTATGTTGTCTTTTTCTATAGGCATACTACATAATATGAATATGACTTATTTTCTCATTTATTAGTATGTGATTGAAGAATTGAGTGCAACCAGAACTACAAAAATTTCCATAAACTAAGATGCTCAGGTAGACTTTTTATTGTTTCCTACGTAAGATGTAGCAGAAATAAAATCTAATGCACCGACATCTAATGACAACTAATTTTTTAACAACAGCATATAACTACTTTGAAAAATATTTAATCTAAGATAGCTTCCTGTGAGGAAGTTATCTTTCAATAACCATTGATTCAGTTTTGTCAATTTTTCTTTGCGAGGATTTGTTTCTTTATCGTACTTGATAGACACAGGTAAGAAACCACTCAGCCTACGAATACTGAATCTGTCTTTTCCGTGTTTTAAACAAACAGCATACACTCGATATCAACAAGGTATTTACCTCACAATTTCAACATAACTTTCTCAATTTAACATCCCACACTTAAAAAAAAAAAATCTCACAATTCAGTAATTCTATGCAGTTTTCTTTCCACTACATACTCCACATAAGAAAATAAGGAAATTTGCACCCACAAAACCTATACTTTCTTTCCTAAAGATATAATTCCTGCTTTCACTATATTTAGCAGCACTATTAAAGCTCTCTCAGACTACTTCATTCAAGGTGGCTCTGGTCACACTGCAGCCATTCTTGGGTTTTCTTTACATCAAATTCACCAAAGGAGAGAAACTGATGTACCCTTTGAAGAATGATCATTTGTTTCTCTACTTATTAAAAATGAAGGGAAGCCTCCTTTTTCTCTACTATTTTATTAGTGCTCTATGATAGTTATGTGGCAACCTTGTCTCTAAGATATCACTCCATGCCCTGGCAGCACTGTTAATGGCATCTTTCAGATTCAATGACTTACACAAACAATGTCGTTCTCTTCTGTCAACAACAATTAGCAATGCTTTTCTGTAGTTCTTTTGGGAAGCCTGAAAAGCAGACAACCAGTAGCTACATAATGGAAGTTGCATTAGGAGGCAAGAATGTGGCAAAAATCTGGTTAACTGTTGTCGGCTGACCCTCTTGTGTGAAGAAGTGTTGTTTGGCAGCAAAATCACCTTTTCTTTCAGTTCTAAAAATGGCCATGAACAGCTGGTATAAACTGTGTGCAGAATGGATTCTGGTGGGCTTAGAGGATTGGTAATGGGATAAGAGACCTTTCACCTTTAGGTCAGTAGTTCAAATTCAGCCCAGGTTAGCAGCAATTGAAAGTCTTTACCATCTGACACTGTTCGTTAGCCTATTTAAAATGACTGAAGCAAAGTGTCACAGTAAAACAAGATTCCAGTATTAAGAAATATGAAGAGTCTCAGCAAACACAGCAGAAACGGTCGCTTGAGACTTTGCTTTGAAATCCCGCCATTCAGACTTCGCCGAAATCTACTCCTCTGACTCCTGACAGCCCTTTTCTCACTGCTTCCGTACTCCTGCCCACCTATCACAATTCATCCTCCAGGCAGTTACGCACACCAAGACAACAAAACCACCTCTTGCCGTCCCACGGGTCTGCTACGGATGCCAGAGTCACCACCTCTCTGTGCTTTTAGCTGGCAATCCAGACTCAGCTCACCACTTCGCTATTTATATGTTACTGCTACTGTTTATATAGTGCAGCTGCAATATTTTCCAGCACTTCTCTCCTTCACTGAGCAAACGTGTGGCAGGTGCTGCCTAATGATGTGCAACAGAATACAGATACCATTAAGAGACTGTTAGAACCAGCAGTTTGTAAGCAGTGGAGCTCCAGACAATCACCAACAGCATTTCTACATATTTCTAGATATTTCCCAACCATGCTTTTTATACCTTCATGAGTGGACAAACAGATGAAAAAAGGAGGTAGAAAGAGACACGTTGCATATAAAAATTCTTCCTCTGTCAGGCACGGCGAGTTTTGTACAAAGACAAAGCTCTGGAATATAACATTTTCCAGAAATCAGTACAACCTGAGGAAAACACTGAAAGTAATGAACAAAAATCTTAACGCTGGATGATGTTTTATGGGTGTGAAGAAGTTTATTTACATTCGCCTTATGCTTTAGAATCAAGTGACTTTAAAAGAACTTGAAAACACTTACATAAAACAGATACTCTCCCTACAATTAACTGTAAAATAGAAACGTAGATATGCCATTTGCTTTCAATAAATCTTTTACAAACATCAAAATTAACTTTTAATCCCTAAGAAGTTATGACAAAAATATTCAAACTGTCACATTAGGAGAAAATACACTGCTACTCAAATTACCGTATTTCTCAACTCCACTGTGCTGAATACAGTCTGTACAAACGAACTTTTCAATCAGATTACTCTAAGCGAATTTGGTCATGTTTTGAGGAGGAAGGGAGTGCTCAATAGTTATTTAAATCACACAACGCATGGGGGAAGTAGAAGGTTGGGAGCAGACCTGAGACACAGACGTACAAACTGTATTCAGGATAAGCGGTCTCTTCACACTGCTCACAGTTGTCCTCAAGACAACAAGAGATGCTTCTCCTTTCAAGGTACTACAAACTTCTAGAATATGTGATATTCTCCCTTTGCTGTCACCTATTGATTCACATGTAAACAGCTTAGCCACAACGCACACCCATGTTAACAGATATTCTTTATTTACAGACTGTAGACTCTCTTCCCATAAAGTCAAAAAGGAACATTTCTAATCTTCTAGTAAAAAGCAGAAGAGGCTTTTCTGATGAACACCAGCATTTCTGGTAGTAGCATGATACGGAGACTTTGACACAATTTGGAAGTTAGAAAGGCTATCAGTCTAAGGGGTGAGGAACTTTTTATTTATTTCAAAGCTCATGTTTGGCCATTTTGGATTTTGACAGCCTTTGATTAGGCCAATGACAACTAAGTAACGCGAAGCACACCACAGCATGCGCAGCTATAAGGAATAAGATATTCAACATCTGGTGTGCCTCAATGATCCTAACGGTGGTAAGCTGCCTGAAAACCACTCCAAAAGTGCACTAAATGACAACATAAAGAAGTTCTCTTGTAGCTGCTAGGGCAGCCATTTCTACTTTTTCTTGTGAAAAGCAAGAATAACTAGCTTTGCTATGCAACTATCCAATCTCATGTTTCATACTTATCGGCTAGCCTCTGAAAGATGGCAGAGCAGCAGATACAACAAAAAGTATACTGCCAACAGCACAGAATAAATCATTCTAGCTGAATCACTCGGAGGGAGTGATTTCACTTTCACAGGAGTGAAACATCTGTAACAGATTTGTGTAGCATACAAGAGACAATGGAGCTGATTCACCAACTTTTTTCACTTTCCAACTTCATATTGTATTGCAACAACACTTAAAACAAAAATTAACCAAAATATAAGCTTCCTGTAAGGTGCTACTTATACTTTTTTGCTGAACTACATAGCAGAAATGGTATATTCCCAAAGTGTTCCCCAAAAAGACAGCCAAATAATAATACAACTCTCAATTACTGTGAAATACGTTACAAAAAACACTGAAAGATATCTGGACAGATACACCAAAGGGAGGGAGGGGACAAATCAGCAGGCACTGCGAAGTATGGGACATGGTTTAGTTAGCATTACACAAGTATATTCTGAAGTCTGTATCTAAAGTTAAAAGGCTACAGTAGGCTAGCTAAAGATTGATGAAATGTTAAAACAGATGCGGGAATAGCGTAATTTAGTAGACACATTCTGATTATGCTGACAGGTAGCTGTCTGTAATGCACACTAAGAAAGACCTTAGGAGCATCATTTATGGATCAGATGTCCATGATTTAGGAACATTCTTCCAGCTGTGGAGCATTCAGCCAAAACAAGGGAAGCAAGCCTGTTAGCCACTATTCACAGTTAGGAGATGCAAAAGGAAAAGGCTGAAGTAATACAGGGACATCTAGAGACTCTCCTGGTTCTGAAGTTAAATCTGGACAAGCTTCATTGAAGTTTCTATGTTTGGCTCTTAATAGAAGGGAGAAAGAACGAGATGTTAGTTGCATAACTGTTAGCTGAACAGAAAGTAAAACTTGAGACCTGGGAGAAGTGACAGATCAATTGGGTAAGCCTGGGGAAGAATCAGAGAAAATTACTACTGTCCAGCATCAAGTTGAAATGTTAATTAGAGACAATACACAGTCAGGATAGAGGAATTAGAGAATACCTACACAAGTACTGTAATTTAAGATTAGTAAATTTCTTTAAGAGTTGGAAAGAATGAGCCTGCTGTTATAGGGGACTCTCAAACTGCTTAGGCTATATTTCAAAACGAGTCTTTAAAGTCTTTAAAGATGGAATTGTAAAGCTTTCTTACTGCGTATGTGGAGACCTCTACAATGAAGCAAGTTTGAGGTTTGGGACTTCGAACACTTACCACTATGCATTGCAGGGGGAAGGAAGACACCACAACACAGCAAAGATAACATCTTAAAAACAAATAATAAAAAGAATCAACTCCAAGGATACTCCATCACTAATTCCATTTAGGAATAGATGGACAATAATATACTACAGCAAGGAAATGGTTTTGAACTTCTGGTAGGTTATGCACAAAACCATAAATTAATTTTCTTCTACATAACAAGAACATGGAAAAATCACTAAATGTGTTCTCTCAAAAACTACAAGATTGGGAAAAGTGTAAAGAATATGACCAAAGAGACAGAAACTCTTCATAATATTTTAATGAACTGTACATTGCCATTAGCCACCACCCTCTCTAACTGAATCTAAGGTAGACCAGATTTTGCCTAGCAAACTCCTAGCAAAAGCATGTGAAGTATAACTGTCATGACTAATTCCAAAAACAAGGCAAGGCAAATTTTACCAGCAGTCTTCCTTGGTACAAGGGAAGATTGCAATGCCCCTGGCTCCCCCTTCGTATCCCAAATCCCCTCTCACTTCTTTACCCAAAGCATAAATTTACCCAGCCATTATACAAAGTCATGCAAAGATGTCAGAATCTCTTTATGCTTTATCACTGTCCACATGTGCAAACAGCAAGCAGAACACAGACCCAGCAAAACCTAGCTAAAACAGAATATGAAGCTAATCACTATTGCTTGATTCCCCATTTCAGTCTTTCTGGCATTATTTAACAAAGTTAGAAAAGGAGGATAAAGATGATGGAATTCACTTGCTTACAAGTTGAACTTTCTTGACAATGATATCCAGACCAAGTTATGTGCCTGTTTTCTTACATTATGACCAGAAATGCATTATAACAGTCAAATAAGAGGTAGAGGGGGTTTTCAATAAAGCACTGTGTCCATTCATTTGAAGTGTACATTATAACACCTCCCGTTGACTACATGAGTTGTTACAAAAATCCTACACCATATCAGCATGGTTTTTTACACAGTTGCATTCCAGTCACAATTTCAATCATATGCAGATTGCTAGCGTTTTTATTGCTGAAATACACATATAGTGTTAATCACCCTCCTAGAGAAACTCAGCAAGCAATCATCAAAGTATAAAAAAGAAACTTCAGGGACCAGTGGGGAAAAGCATCAGAGCACAGTGGCTAGCCACTTACTGTGAACGCACAGTGGCACTTAACAGTGACCTCTTGCAAGGTCTTTAGGTCAAGTGTAACAAAGAGCAAAAGCTCCAAATGCTTACTTGAGCGCTGTGCAAGAGCTCACTGCTGTAGAGTCTTGTATATGCAGGTTTATTTAAGTGAGTAGATCTTTTAAGTTCAGTGGGAAGTGCTCACACACGTCAAGTTAGTTATGTGGAATTCTTTGCAGGAGCAGACGCCTAAGTATGGAAGGGGGTTACGTTCTGTTTTTTTAAATAACACTTTTCTGAATCCGTAGAGCTGTTTTTCTTACCTGAAGTCTAGTATTCATTTCCAAGAAGTAGAAATTCTTACTGGAGTCCACAAGGAATTCTACTGTTCCAGCAGATGAATATTTTACTGCTTTGGCAAGAGCTACTGCTTGTTCTCCCATTGCTCTTCGAGTTTCAGGGTCTAGAAAAGTGCTACAATACACAAACAATGCCTTTCTTTAGTTAAAAAAAAAATAGTAATAATAGTAATTAAATCATTTCATCTTCTGCTTAAACTACCACCAAAAGATGACAGCATTATTTAAGTTATGAAAACATGTCAAGACTGTCAAATGTATGCCTTTCCATTTATATTGCTCCTGAACAGATATACTGCATGCTTCACAATTACTGCTAATGTACAGGAAATTCAGGATAAAAACCAGTATTCTTTAAAATACAAAATAACAGAACACAACTTTTTTAGAACACTAAGATCTATAATAATGCAAGTTAAATGAAAATAAATACCTACAAATCTGTGATATTTTAAAAGATATCCCTCATTTGCAAAAAACTGTAACTAAAAAAAAAAATCCATCCCATGGAAATATGTATACCAAAATACAAGACAAGAGGTTTAAGGGGAATTTGTTTTCTGACTCTGAATTAAAACACCACGGCCATTTCATTGACATTCTATGCAATAAAGACGTTTTGGAAGCTAATGAAGTATTTATTTGGGCTTCTTATGTAAGTAAGACTGCAATGAAGAAAACTTGGGAATTCGTAGCATTTAACTAAAACACCACCAACAATATCATGACTTAAACCTTCATATCCTGTATTTACTGCCTCAGCTTGATTTGTAAGCCAAAGACTAGTTAATCGTATTTGCTAATTGCAGTTCATTCCTTTCCACAAATTCTGGACACATTCAAGGCACCCGAAGAGCAGCTCAGCTACCACCTTGGGAGCCACTGTGTACACTGCCCAAATGCCAAGCTTTCTCATTCTAGGAAAGTAACATGCCACTTCGCCAGTCAAGTGAATCGAAAGACTCAGGAAGATACACGTTCTGCTTGTTCCTCTCCTCTCTACTGCAAATTCAGATTTACATTAACCTATGCAGATCACTAATTTAGAGCTAGAGAAATTTCTGTGGCTTTCAATCAAAGCTGTGAAACTGCTTGCCCCTCACCCTGATACACTGTCCTTCAATGAAAGACAACATGTAGCTGTTCACCTTATATAAGCTCATAAATATTATTATATTTCTGTCCTGACTTACATTAGACACATAACTCAGCTATCATTTTAAAAGTACTTTTTTAAGGGAACAGGAAGTCATTTCTACCTTACCTCTAAGTTACTGCTTAAAATGAAAATACCAAATGCTACATATTTCTTGAGGTGTTCTCAACATCGGATCCTAATTCTGCAAAGTAGTAGTCAGGAACCTCCATGTAACTGAAGTGGCCCCATCAAAGTCAATGAAGCTTTCTGGGACTCAGAACTGCACTCTTGACAGAAGCCAGTGCTGGGTCAGGACTTATCTTTCAGTTTTTTCACTGAAACCTGAACTCACAGAAGAGCTAGAGTCTTCTGCCCCAACGAACCATATTTGACATGACACAAAAAGTGAGTAAATACCTAGGCAAATTGGGAGACAATGGAATACTTTTCTTCACGGGAAAAGTGCTACTTCGCACCTCTGTCCTTGCAGTGCCCACACAGCCAGATTCTGATGGACAGTAGGGCAGGCATTTTCAGAATTTAGGAAAAAGTTTCTTTCTTGGCAAACAACAGGATCAACAGGAAAAGAAACTCAAGTCTGATCTCAAGAAAGCTATCAAGACCCTACATCAGATCAATGGAAGAAACAGAAGACGTGCAAAACCTATCAAAAATAGGCACTGATAATGTTAAATTTTCATAATATTTCTTATTTTGATTCAATAAGAGAATAATCCATTACACAAAATCAACAATCTATAATTCAGTTTGGCGTTTCTGCAGGGGCTTTGATCATGGAAGGTCAATGACTGGCTTATGAAGAACAGAAGCTTTTTAATATCAGCTTCATACTCTATTTCTAGAATAACCATTATTACTTCTCATATAGATGAAAGACAGTTACTCCCCCTTATTACAGTGGTGTCTTCCCTATGTTTGTTAAATGTAGGTCTGAGATCTCTCTGTTCACCTCCTGCTGTAGCCAAAGAATGGAACAGAGGTGTCACACTGCTAAACTTGATCTCTGCCACGTGGTTTAGCTTTATGTTCTAAAATGACTGGATCATCCCTGCAATCAGCTAGGTTAATTAACCAAACTTTTCCTATTCCCCTCTGCTGCTTTACCTTTTGTATACATTGTTTCTCCCTTCTTTAGCAATGCACCTTTTGCAACTGAAATAACTCTTCCCCAACCTAATTAGGTCTCACTTGAAAACGCAGCATTTTAAACCCAACTTCAAATCTTTTTCTCACACATATACCTGTTATTCTTTCGACCAAATAGCTCCTAAGGCAGCATGAAGGCTGCAAAATAAAAAGGATTCGCAAGATAAAAGCACCCAAAAAAAAAAAGATCAGACCTGACATTTCACTCATAAGACCTTCTTCAAGCTATTGTAAAGTTGATCAAAGACAATACAGTCGGTTTGTTCCATTGTTTCTACATCCAGAGAGATGACCACATGGGCAAGATGTTACCTCTCCCCTTCTAGTTCATCAGATAATGTTTCCCAAAATATCTCTATTGCCTTCACTCAGAGATAAGGTTGAGATTTTGAAAATAGTTACACCGACAGTGGAAATTTACTGCTCAGCTTAGACCGAAAAAAAAAATCATCATCATCAATCACATTTACCCTTCCTCTGAAGATACGACTACGCTGGGAGAGAAAAGTACCTTCATTTTCTAAATGTCAACGTCAGCCTACCTGCTCTTAGGAAACAGTTAGGCACACTGTTTGTTTAAAGATTTACTTACCTACAAAAATTATTCTCCTTTGAGGTATCTGCTATGTACTACCACACCACAGGCATAAATATGCTAAAGGATTTGAGGACACAGTTTTTTTCCCCGTATCTAAACTATGCCCACAGTCACAAACAGAATGGGCTCACTGTTTCTCTTAACCCCAAATCCTTCAAGGATTTCTAGACAGAGCAATAGGAAATGCGGAATCTGATACGCATACATGCAGCACAAGTCTAAGGAGAACTTGTACATAGTCTAGTTCAATAACATACCTTTCTGCTAAGTTCTGGCCTATACACATTCATTCAAATTGTTGGTGGCTTCAAGTAGCACCTTGGCAGTTAAGCTGGAATATGATCCTGAAGTACTTGACATCATTCTGAGATCTTTCAGAGAGAGCTTAATGCTTGGAGAAAGTGAAAGAAGTTGCTGTCTGTGCACCTTCCAAGGACAGAAACGTTCCTGAAAGAAGCTAACAATGGGGCATGCAAAAAAGGTCACAAAAATACTTCAACTGTTTCACTTGCATTCTAATGCGGTCACTTACTGGTAAAATAGCCTCCCTTTTAGATCTCCTGCCTTTTAGATCTTTCTGTCACAGGCAGAAATAGAAAGAAACATTTTTGTCCTTTGAACTGGAACTGAAAGAACATCTTTCAATTTAAAAAGACACCACAAAACTAATATCTAGGATACATAAGGCAATCTCAACTCTGAATGTATGCAGCTAGGAAGAAAAAAACAACAAATTATTTCCTGCATGAGATGAAGCTCAGGGAAATTTTGAGACATTGTTGAGAGACTGTCCAAAGAACCATCTTATTCTGAAAGTCTTCGATGCTAAGGTTTAACCCAAGGACACTGAATTGCTGGATAAAACTAGAGACAACAAAGCAGGCAGCTAGCAAGTTCTAAGGACTTGCTCACTGTGGATGCTAATATGGATCTTACACGCTAATACAGAATACAACAGCAGGGTGCTCTTCCATCATTACTTGTCCAGGAAAGGTCTGAAAATGTACAGAAGGTTTAACACCCAGTGTCCTAGACCCCAGCATTTTGAGATATAATAGAGACTGCACTTCAAATATTGTGTTTAGTTTTGGGCCCCTCACTACAAGGAAGAGATTGAAGAGCTGGAGCATGTCCAGAGAAGGGTAACGGAGCTGGTGAAGCATCTCAAGAACAAGTCCTGTGAGGAGCAGCTGAGGGAACTGGGGTGGTTCAGCATCTTCCAGAGAGGTGTGAAGCCAGAAGCACAGAAAATTACTGTAAATCACTGGAAGTTTTGTGTAGCATTAACTTTGCCCAGCACTAACTAAAAAGCTGGTGATGATCAGATGTGTCTTATTGTCTGTGCTTCCCAGAACAGACATAGTAGGACAACTGACTATGTTAGAAGGGTATAAGCAAAGTTTCTTGGTCTCCTATTTGAAACTGGGGGGATTGGCCACCAGAAACCCCAAGGCTCCCCTTGAATACTGTAACCTCATCAGGGTGTGAATTAAAGAGCTTTCTCTCCTCAAAAGAGAGACTGAAGTTCCCTAGAAAAATTGGAGAGTCAAACACAAAATGATCCCATAAGTGGGAGTTCAAAAGCTGCAGACTTAAATTTAAGAAAATCAGAGAGATTATTCTCAAATAAGAACCTCTTTGGGAAACACCATCATAGGAAAAAGTAAATCATGAGACGCTTGAGAACAGGCCAAAGTCAAAATCCCTAAATTGTACAAAAGACAAATAAACATTTTAGCCTATAACATCCTAGCTCCTGAGCTTCATAAATGAAGAAAAGTTTCAACTTATCTCAGAGCTCTTAATGGCAGTTACCATTTAAAATAGGAGAAAAAAAGGACTACTGAGGACTTCATATTTCCTCCACCCAACTGTATAAGAAAAGGTGTTTCCAGGAGACACTAATCAATGAGATTATCTGAAACAGCATTCACAGGAAGGGCTAACTTCAGGCTTTAGGGTCTCTACAATGTCTCACAGAAGTTAGTGCCCTGCTTAACTGCAACAGTCTTGTAACCCTTTGCAAATAAATGGATTCTGCAGTCAACTGCAAGTGGCTGTAAGGCAGATAAGGCTTTCAAAGCTGTCAGTAAAAGTCTGGCAGAGTCTGAAACATCCAAGAAGAAGGAAGAAGAGTTTTCACACCAAATTTTGGAAGCTATTGACTCGCCCACACTCTTTTGTGGAGTTATAGAAGGGAATGAGAAAACTTACTGGCAACTCCAACAGAGAAGCCAACGAAAGTTAAAAGGCTGATATTTCTGATGAAAGAAAACACTCTGATCACAGCTGGTTGGCGAGAGAAGGACATATCACTCCTTTTAATTGACCACAGGCATGGAGAATGAGCAGGCAGTAGTGGCAGGCAGTGCCTTACCTGTACTCCTGAGGCAAAAGACTCTAAGTGCTTAGGTATGCATATATGCATGCGCACACTGTATCAGGACCTGAAGAATTCACATTTCCCAAACAAAAATGTACTAAGATCTTTAGGCGTAAGGCTTCCGAGAAATCCACAACCACCACCAGGAAGCAACAAAAGCTGTTTAAGCATTTATTAGTGGCTTTGTAGCCTTAGATTAAAACTTTAGTTTTTAATTTAAAATCTAGGTCATAAACAGTGCCAGTCCCACAATTATGATCCAACATTAACTTATATGCTGCCTCTAAATAAACATCATTTGAACGATGCGCTTTTCCTCACATCCTCAATTGTTGCATCACATAGTTCTGTGGCTATAAAATAAGGGTGAACACGTTAACGCTGGGAATTCCCATGGGTAGAGATACACTTATGTCTGGTTTCCTGAAATCAGAACTTCTTTCTGCCCTTTTTTCTACACGTATTCTCTGATGAATGCCACACAGCTAGACCATACCTGGCACAGCAGCAAGGTATTTCAGCTCCATTTGAAATAAGTGGGGTTAAGACAATTTAGTACTTTTGAGTTACTGGACATCTACATCTACAGTTCCCTACTATGAATGGTACTAAAAGTGGCACAGAATTTAGCACTTCATGTTTCATTTCAAATAGAAATAAACAGTGTTACATGTCCTTCTCACAGTTACTATAAAGTATCTCAGGTATCTTAACAAAGCCATCTCACATACTATATATTTGATTGGTAAGATCTATTTTATACGAGATCATGAAAAAAATTAACACCACAACACCTGTCTTATTCTTACAGAAAGACATCACAAAGCAAGATCAAAACACTCTCAAGTACCACATCAAAACTGCATTACAGTCAAATGACGGTAACTTAAAAACTATAAAGAAAATAAATGTTTAATAGAGTAAGATTTGCTTGCATATGTAGAAAAAAAAATAAAATCAGCAGCTTTCTAAAAGTGCTTTCAGTAACGACGAAGTTGCATCAAGAGTCTAGTATACATACCTTGGTGCTTCCTCCACAACTTTTTGGTTTCGCCTTTGAATGGAGCATTCTCTTTCATTCAACCACAAGGCATTACCATGTTTATCTGCCAAAACCTGAAACAACAACAAGCTGCTATTATCAAGCAGATGTATGCATACGGCCTTTGGACATTATACTATTCCATAGCATTCAGTTTCATTTAGAAATAATTTTTTCCAATCTGAAATAAAGGTTGGGAAAAAATGCTAGTGTAGAAAATTAATTGTATAGGAAATACTAATTGAATACCTCTTCAAATTCTGCACAGCATTCTTTTAAAGCCTCTCTATACAGAGTCTATATGTGGCAAAAAAAACACTCATTTCAAAATTTGTGAGAAGCTCCCAAAAGTTCAGAAATCAAAAATCAAAAGACTGAAATAAGATTAAAGCTACTTTTTCAAGCATTTAAAATTGTACTGCATAATGAAATTACTCAAAAGCACATTGTTAAGCAATATCTCGTGTCAACAAAGGAGAGAAAAATCTCAAAGAATGCCAAATTTTGTTCCTGGATTACACCCAAGTTTTCATAAGCAATGGCTAATGGACCTTTCTTAGTAGAAAAACCACAGCACTTGGCCTTTAATGAATATGAAAAAAATCTTCAGATACTTTGCAATCTTTTATTAAGGAGAATAAGATTTGCTAGTTCCTCAGTACTTTCAATGGAAATTAAAGCAGTAGTTTCTAAGAATTTCTTAAAAATCGGGTGTCAGCTACAGTTCTGGGCTGCAGCTTCAGTTCATGGAAGAGTTAAACATAAGTACCTAGATCGAATTACCTAAATTACATGTTAGAAAAACCACAAATTTGGCATAACACAACCTAACAGAACTCAATTGATTCTGCAACTTCAAAGTGGACAGGAAAGTAAGAAAAGGAACTCTATCCCTTTATGAAATTGACTGTACAGTGCAGCCATTTCCAATAGCAGAATACTGGATTTGAGGATTCAAGTAGACTTCTTCCAATCTTATGATGTTATACTCTACACTTATTCTTGGAACAATTTCTTTCATTGCAGACCACACCTGCTCCCTTCCTTCCTTATAAAATTTTCCCTTTAATCCATTTTTTTTTCCATCTGTCTTCCTGCTCTGATCTGCGGGAACCTGTGCCAATATTCATGCTTCATTCTTTAATAGTGCAGTTCTACACTGAAAACTGACAGGATAAAAAAAGAAGACAATCTTCCTCAAACTGCGTGAACTCAACCATATCTACTCACATTTGTGACAACAAATCTGTATTATTCATTATTCCTTTTAGCACCACAGAGCGAGTATGGCGCTAAGCAAGATGAATTCCTGCATCTATGACACCAATGTTTGCTGATGCGTGAATAATCTGGGTAGATGTGACTGCAAACAAAGCACTGATCTCATGAAGACAACCTGCGTGCACTGTGCAGCACCAGATCCAGAGTGTTCCGCACCCTGTAGGATCAGATGCATCTTTTCCTCAGAAATTCTGTTGTGCTCCCAATAAATTTATGGAACTTTCCATGGAAAAAATCCCCTCCGAAGAATTCTACGAGATCGATGACTTTGGGAGTTCCTAAACTCTGGTGTCCCAGAACCCTCTTCCCTACCCACGAGGAGGTTTAGCAGTGGCCACACCACAGTACTCCAGCCTACTGCCAGATTCTGTAACAGGTATCTCAGTACAAAGAAAAAGAAAAAAAAAAAAAGAAAAAAAACACAACAAAACAACCCACCACAAAACTAGCAGCGTCTAAAGCAACTTCTTAACCAAGTCCTAATTCATCCAATCCAGAACTAAGCATCACAGAGCTCTACAGGAACTCATTTGGGAGGAGAAAAGATTTCCTTTGTTGTTGTTTTTTAATATTAAAAACGGTACCTCTAGGACATAGCACAGTACTTGGACAGAAAAATCGCTGTCCTGCAAGTAGAATGACTCCTTGTGAGTCCTTCTGCTTCATTGCTACAAAGTCTACAACCTTCCACAGAATTCAGGCTCACCAAAACAAACCAAAAAGCTTGGAATATTTCCATAAAAATTAGTTCCTGTGCTTTGCTTCTCTCTCTCTATTTTCTGAAGCGGATAATAAAATATTTTTCAAGCCAACTAGTAAGTATTTTCTTTCCCTTCAGGACATTTCTTGTATCCTCCTTAATTTCTGCAACCTGGATTTTAAAATAAATGTTTTTCCATTATCAGCTAATACAGCTCAGAAAGAGACATGCCTGAACATTCACTATGAAAATGTAATTACAAACAGAATAAGCCAAACAACATCTGGTGTTAGGCTTTTACTTTTATTTTGGGTCCACTGTTTTCATTATCAGAAACTAAGGAAGATACTTCATAAAACAATTATATTCCAGAACACATTTACAGATGTTGAAATCATCATCTGAGATGTGAGAACCCAACACACCTCACTAAAAATGCCTGTCACGGCTACAGCTTTTTTTCTAAATATCTAAATACCCCTAAAAGAAAACGTCATGGTTTATGGGATTAGATGATTACTTTAATACGTGCTATGCACATCTATATGCCAAATCAATTAAATATAGTGTATTGCAATATCTCCTACATGATGTAGCCAAATTCTATTTACAGTTGCAGGATTGCTATTAAGCCAAGTAATAGTTAGACATTCCATGTGCTCTTACTTTAAACTCGGGTCTTTTATATCAGATATTTCAGGAGATCAAGACTTCAAATCAGTTCAAGCATAAAGTCTATTTGGACTCTATTTTCCTGTTAATTGTTTTAGTCTTTTCTCATGTTTTACAAAGTGATTGTTTTATAGCTAGACACAGGAAACCCCTTATTTAACAATTTTAAGTACCAATGCTTTGGAGCTATACGAGAATGTTAAAAAAAGTTCTATTTAAAAGTTACTGCTAAATTAACAAATATTTGGCATCTGGTCTCAAATTGTTTGTATATTTAGCAGTTTGAAAATTAACCAAGGTCAACGTCCTACAGCTGATTAGAACATGAAGTTAAAATAATACGCTACAATATTGTTAAAAGGTACCATCAAAGTGTTTGTCTAAGGAAAACAACATTCATTGTACACTCATTATAAATAAAACTATAAATTATTAATGGAAAAGCTATTTTGTTTAATCTAGGTGAAATTATTCAAGTGTTCTTAAATACAGTACTGCCTAATTTTTTTGAGGCAACCTTTTTTAAACCTAAAGGAATGAAGACGATATAAAATCTGGCCCCAACTCATGAAAGTACTGAGGAATCAATCTCATCTAACTTTAGTAATCAAAGAGTCGGTAGGAAGCTGTTGAAGCTTCCAAATCTGCAAGCACTGAAAGGAACAGATCATTAAGGTGTATTGATTTGCATACAAAAAAAAAAAAAACAAAGACATAGGTAGCCAAAAATTACTAGCCACGACAAAAGAATATAGGAAGATGCTCTAGCAATCTGACCTCTTTTGTAACCTAAGATCAATGCTGAAACTAAATGTTCACTATATACCCTTCTGTGACCCTTCAAAAAATAATAGGTTGGGGTTTAAGTTTCCTCTTTACACAGTGTTTCTTCATGTCACACATGCAATGAGTTAGCCTGTGCACAGACAAGTTTTATATGGAAATCTAAAATAAATAAAAACATAGGAAGTATCAGGTTTGACTGGGCACATATCTGGCAGAGTAAAAAATGTTAAATATTTCTCTTTAACAAATCATTCCACACTATCAAATTTATTGTTGTTGGTTCATTCCGTTATTGAGCTACTGTCAAAATACTTCAGGCTCTCACTGCGGGGGGGGAGGGGGGAAGACATGCCACAACTTAGAAAGTTTATGTTTTGGACAAAAACTAATTAAATTTCTGTTGAGGAAACTGACATAATCCGTATAGATTTCTTGTCAGGAAAGATTATTTCAAGGCTATTGGCAGACCGAATTTAGTTGCCTACATCAGATCAAACACATCACAAATTTTAAAATCATAACTTTGTTAAAGAGTCTGTCCAAAACAAAAAAGTCTTGTTTTGCATTAGCACCTCTGGCATACCACTAGGCCCAATAAAAGATATAAATGGTCACAAGGTAGAAGTTGAGGAGAATACACCTGATTTTAAACCACAAACCGCCCAAATTGGACACAAATCCTCCTGAGTTCCCAGGGAGCACTAGATACCTCAGAACAGATTCCTAAATACTGACAAAACCACCTAGAGCTTGCAAGAAAAATTGTAAGCACAGTAGTAATTTAACGCCTACATCCTCTGCTGTGCTCAAGCACTGTAATCAGGATCCAGAGTTCAAGCTCCAGCCCTCAGGACAGATGCCTACAACTTTTTTTCTTTTTTTTCCCCAAACGAATTGAGCATGGTCCATTGTCTTCCTGCTAAAGAAAGGGTAGAGAATAAAAACAGGAAGGCTGTATTGTACATGATAGCCATATAGTTTGAGCAATGGCCCAAGACACAGGAAAACGCAAGACTTTAGGCCTTTTTTAGTGGAGCGTTTGAAACATTTTGAACTTTGATTAGTTTAGGAGTTCAAATCTTAGTAACTAAAAATAAATAATAATAATACAAACCTGGATTTCTATGTGACGAGGGTTATCAATGAACTTTTCTATCAGTAAGCGATCATCGCCAAAACTTGAAGCAGCTTCTTGAGACGAAAACCTAAAGCCTTCCCTTAAATAATGAAAAATAAAAGAATAATCTGTCAATAAAAAGTTGTCAAGATCTGAAGTATGCAAGGAGAAGGAACATTTCTTCATCCCAGTCATCTGGCAGTTTTCATCAATCACCACAAACATCCAAAACCCAAGTTTTACCATTTGTATTTGATTCCTTAGTAAGTATCCCTTTTTTTCTTTCTTTTCTTACAAAGACACAAAAAAAATATTACATTCTAAAACACAGAAAATTTCAGAGTGTTTAAAAAGTCTGGGAATTTACAACAATTATTTGTATGAATTTTCTTTGTTGGCATTTTCTTCTGCAAAAGTAATAAAGTAATCAAGTTTTTAAACCCATTCATTACCATGTACTTGTTATACAGAAGTAAAGGTGAAGCTCACCATTAAGGTACACAGCCCTAAATACTCAAGAATAGCAGAGGTTAGTTGCACGTTAATTAGATGAAAGAACTACAGATATAATATTGCAGACCTTGTAAACTCAATCACTGAATGCACAACCGGAATACACAGAACTTCGCTTTATAAAGCATACCAGCTGTACTACTAGTTTTTCCCTGCACTAAGGTATAACTGTTATACTGCACACTCTATATACTTCCCTCTGGTTTCTCTTTTACATATGCAATTACTCAAACAAGCAAAGATTGTAATATACTGTATTTATTGACTTTATTTTTCATGGCAGAAAGATTACTCCTACAAGGCATAACTGCTGACAAACAACCACGTACAGCTTTCTCAGGGTGAAACATACCATAATGCAGGGACCCAAAAGCTCCACAGAAGTTTTCTACAGGTTTAGTAGTCTCATTTATGTCGATGCATATGGAAAGTTTGGGGTAAATTTCTGTGGGACTGTCTACTGAAATGCAGCAGCCCTGATATTTGTGCCCTAAATAAGAACTACGGCACAACTGAGTTGAAGTTTCCATGCTTTCCATCTCTTGAATATAGTTCAATTCCACAAACAAAACCCAGACAATAGAAACATGAGATATGTAAATCTACAGTATAGAGATGCATATGTTAAAAGGTATTTCTTCACCTTCTTTCAAGATTGTGGAATAATATATACTATAATTTTGAGATATTGTATTCAACGTACAATCTTTCCTAAATTATTATTTAACTTCAATATACTGAATTATTTAATAAAGAGAAAAAGGGACGTCAAAATTTTTAATTCTGTACACTACCTGATCTGTCCAAAAAATAAAAAACAGAGTGAGGCAACAGACATACACAGTATTTGAGCTTACTGAAACAGATTTACAGCTATTTTAACTCCTATATCAAAGGCTCTCTTTCCTTTTGCAAACATTCTATCAGGCAGTTTTATGCAGAATTGACTATTTTTTCCCTTCATTGAAGTATGTGCTAATTAGAAATCTAAACTGCAATACTTGTTTTAACAAGTCAGGTGCCCAATTATCTAATCCATACACCTGTAAATCTTTTTTAAATTATATATAACAGGAATTACTATCTCAGTCAGGTATTCTGACCTTGTTTGTATCTTACAAACGTGTGTAGTTGCATTTGTTCAGTAATAAAAATTACCATAAATTCTTCACCTTTCTTAAAGAGAACAAACTAACCAAACGGAGATGGACCCGAGTCTCTTTATGAATATTTAAAATTTTTTAAATTAACTGTTTAGACTAGAAGAGAATTTGCATTTGAAGTGTTATCCTTTCACCAAGCAGCAGCCCTACAGAGCTTCACTGCAAGGAAGACGCTCCCCACACAGTAAAACTGCACTGACACATGCAACCAAGTCCAAAACCTTCCTGCCCATACTAATGCCAGAAGAGAAGCGTGGGGGAACTTGGGACAGGGAAACCTGACCTTACTGCCCTCTCTGGGCCCAAGCACAGTTTACCATACAAGCAACACGTCTGCAGCCTAACTGAGCCCTGATGTTTGACAAGACACAATCATTCAGGCTGATGTGCCTCATCCAAAGATCATCGTTGATACCTCTACGCTATGACTCAAAGTAAAGAGATGCTCTGGTCAGAGGATTCCTGAGCAGGGGCTCTGCGCAGACCAACGCTCCAAACACTAACTGCCTAGTAACATGGCCATCTTCACATCCTTCCAGCGCCAGTCACCTGAGCTGGACTGAGGGGCAGGGAATGGGAAGGATGGGCTGTCCATTAGACCCTGTTAGGTGCCCTACACTACAGGGACACCAGCTGAGCCGGTATGCAAGGAGCACAGCAAAGAACAGCAGCTAAGAGGGGCTTTGGCAGGAGGTATTTTCAGTAGTTTCTCGTAGAGAGTTGATGGTCAAGGTAGTTTTGACAGCGGGGGAGAAGGGGCATTTTGCTTGCAAGTTATTTATTTATTCAGGCAAGATTTTCTGTTAAGTTAAGGTTTTTCTTAGGTTCTCAGGAACTTTCAGCAGAAGTCCGTCCCCCCGGCAGATTTGCTGCTTTTAGGTGCTCTCATTAGCTTCTGCTGGCTGTTTTCCATCTCACGGGTTGACAGACTGGTTCATGATGAAAAGGGGCCCATAGCTGCCTGCTCCAAGGATGACTTGCACCCCAGGTCAGCCACCTAGAGACACACACTGCCACGGAGCCGGTAAGCCGGAGCACTGCTAACAGTATGGCCCCATGCAGTACACGTGGTGACTCCACAGCCCCAACTGCAGGAGTACCTATCACACATCAGATGACTTCACCCAAGTTGGGCTTGGAGCAGGGAGGCTAAAAGGCCACCACAGCCCATGCCTAAGGCAGGCAGGGAACACCACTGCCTCTCCTCAGGGGCAGGGTGGGTCATGCTGGTGGCAGCTGCACACTAGTCAAAGCCTGGAGGCATCAAAGGGGTAAAAAAAAAAAAGAAAAAAAAAGAAAAATGAGGTCCAGCTCAAGCAGCTGTACATAAAGGCATGTGGCCAAGGAAACAAACAGGAGTTGGAATCTGCATGCAGACACAGAACCGCAGCATCCTTAGAATAAATGACATGGTGGGACAGGTCACACAACTTCAGTGCTGCAATGAATGAGCTACCCAATCTTTAGGAAAGGCAGCAGGATAGGTTTGCCCTTTTTATGAAAGGGCAGGTCAAATATATGGATCTCTTCTTGGGAAAGGGCAAGAGGGTGAGAGCTGGAAAGTCTGGATCAAGGAAGAGGCCAGTAACGGTAATACTGCAGTGCAAGTTTGTTAACAGTTCACCTGCTCAAGCTGACAAAGTGGACAAATTCTTCTTTAAGCAACTCAAAGTCTCCAAGACCTTGAGTGTTTGTGTGGTTTTGTTTTCATGGTTTTGGACTGTGGGAAGGGTGGGGTTTTTTGTTTAGCAGTGGTTTGGGGGTTTGGGCAGGGTTTTTTGTTTCTTTGGGGGGCAGGGGTCTGTTGGTTTGGTTTTTTTAAACAGGAAAATAACCTCCCTGACATCTGCTGGAAAAGCAACATAGACCACCACAAGCAAGACAGAAGGTTTCTGATGGATATTGGGGACAACTTCTCAACACAGATGTTAGATGTGCTGAAGAAGAGGAACTACCAGCAGCAGAAGTGGATGGAATCAAGGATCTCGTGAGAAATCAACCCATACAAGTCAGTAAGACCAGATGGGATGCTAACAGAGGTAGCTTATGTCACTGTGAGACTGCTCTGACATCTTTGAAAGGCTTTGGAAGAAGACAAACATTGCACCATCTTTGAGAAAAGCATGAAAGAATCAGGAGAACTACAAACTGGTCAGTCATGGAGCAAGATATCCTAAAAGCTATTTTTAGACACAGGGAGAAGTGACTGAGAACAGACTGAATTTACCAATAGCATCATGCTTGACCAATCTACTTGTCTTTTATGACTACAGCTATGAATTACAGAAGAAGAGTAGATACCTCCCTCAACTTTCGCAAGACCTTAATAGTCTCCCACGGCATCACTGCTTCCAAGGTAGAATGTTACGGTCTACACAGGTGCACAACTAAATGGGTGAAAAGCTGGCTAGACCCTTGGGCTCAAAGTTAGCAGCTCATCCTTCATCTGGAATCCAATACAATGGAATTTCCTCAGGAATCTATTATTCTGGAACCAGTTTAGCCTCTTTATCATTGACCTGGCATCACCACCAGTCTGTGGACCATGCTAAAACACAGCCATCAACATACTCAAAGGCAAAGCTGCATTCCAGAGGCCTAGACAGGGTGGAGTAATGAGCATCTTGAGTTTCCACAAAAACAAATGCAGATGACGGTACATAGCACAGCATAAGACCCCCCAACTTTCTACCTCCAGCTCTGAAATCAGCATTGCTGCTTTAATTAAAACAACCACTTTGTTTGGAGGCAGCCAGACCCTAATAAAGAACTGCCGTCATTATGTAATATTTCAGTTTCCAATATTACAAAATAGTAAAAGAAAATACGCCTTTCTTGTCAAGGCCAGAATTAGAAAGGCCACCTAGTTAAAAAACAGATGTTTGATAATCATTAGTACAGTAGAATCCCTCTAAAACCATGACTGGTAGGTTAAGTAACCAATAAATACTTAAATGTCGTTTGATTTTATACACACAACCAATATCCATTGCTTCAGCTTAACTCCAATTTAAAAAAAAAAGAAAAAAACCTAAAATGATCTAGTCACAGCATTTTATATATGTTTACACATGTAGCTGGCATGGAAATCATGTTTAAAAAAAATAAGTTTGTAGGAAACACTGTTCTTCATTCATCCAATTGACTCCTTCCCCTTACCTGAACACTTCTAGAGCACACACCTGTGCAGGACAGACCGAGGATGCCAAACCCATACGCTCCCATTTTCACAGAGCAGTCTGACAGGCCAAATGCACTGCTTTAGGAAGGTAATAAAACTCAACATACAGGCTTGTAATAGGGAATGCTGTTCAGTTTTTTAAAGCATTGTCCTCTCTTACTGCACACTTCAGATTTCCTTTGCTTCAGGAGGTGGGGGATAGGAATTATTTGTTACACATGATTCCACTTTAACTTCTTCCAGTTCCACTGCTCATTCCTTCAGAGCCATTGGAAGATTACAACATCAGGGAGGAAAAAAAAACTTCAACAGATGTTTCTGAAGGAAGGTGGGAAACTGCAGAAAATGATTGCAGACTACAAAAGAATTTGTGAGTAGTTCTTCCACATATCCTGTTGTACCATCCCAATGAAGAGCAACAACTGTGGAATAGTGGAAGTAAACACAGAATGGTACCATATGGCCAAGAAGAGAAATTATATGGTGTTCTTGGAATTTGAGAGTAGACATTTGCCTTAAGTTTATAAAAATGGCATACACATCAAGAAAGAATTTAAGTAGCAGGACAATTTATATTTTCTTGTTATTATAAGCTAAAAGGCAAAATATTTCATCTCTCTAAATATCTGTTGCTGGAAGCTGCCTTTTTGAAAGCTTTCAGAACAGATATTCACTAAGCATGCAATTTCAGTATCTAGGAAAAGTTACAGAAGTTGAAACAATTGGGAGGGGGCAGAATTAGCAGAAAGCTCCAAATTTCTCAAAGGAATATTATTATCTTAGAAGATAATTCAGTTCAAGTTTCCAACTTAGAGGTTATCATGTTTGCAGCTGACACTAACTAGAGAAACTAATTCTTATCTGTAAATCCATGGAGTTTAAAACAAGGGCCCATAGTTTCTGTATATGACCTCTGATACTTAACCTACAAGCCAGTAAGCATCTTTGTGTGCAAAGATCCATCATAATCTCTGCCAGAAAATTTAAATGTGTTCTTTGGAGAGGATAGGGTCCTCAAATTAATTGTTTTTCAGAGCTGCCAGCAGACCATTTGAAGCCATAAAGCCTAAAGACTTAGTTACAGGTACAATTGTTATAAGCATACTGAAAGCAAGAGAGCCTTCTGTTTGTCACAAAGAAGGAATGATACAGAAAATTTCTAGATATTCAAACACTTATCCTAGTCATATTTCGTTGTTCTTCATAATAAACTTCATGTTGTCTATATTTGGAAAGCACTTTCAGACCAGCCTTTCTGGGATGTGAGCAGAGGCTCTTCACATACAAGACCAGAGCTGGGATGATCAGCTACACTAAGACTAAAGTACTTTTAGATATATACAGCAGCAGAACTTTCTCAGGCTGTGAAGAACCTACAAACCTGAATTCAATGTAAACTGCTCTTCAGAAATCTGCACTTCATTTTCAATAGAATTTCAAGTGGGTATCTGTTATGTGAAGAAAGGGCATCCTAAATTAAATTTCTCCAAACCAAGACAACTGACTAGGCATTACATTAGAGTGAAGATGTGGTGGTTTTAATTTCAGATGCAGGTTAGTGGCTTGAACTATACACAAAATTCCACAATAGAACTTGATTGAAATTTAAAAAAAAAAAAAAGCTATAGAAGTGAGAGTTCGGAGAGATTAATATCTGAACAAATACAACAGCAGCCCTACTCAGACAAAGAGGCAGGGGGCAACATGACTGCCATCCGCAGTCACATGCACATGAAGAGCTATTTCAAGAAAAAAAATAATTCTAAAAGCAGTAAAACTCTTTTAGTATTTCTAGTTAGAAATACTAGCTGAAAGTTACAGAAATCTTAGCTGTGGCCAGAATAATATCATAACATTTAGGGAATCTAACAAAATTTTCATCACTGGGGATATTTAAGAGATGTGAAGGATGAAGCACCAGTAAGTAACCACAGTGAATAATTCTGTAACAGTGGCAGTTAAGTCACTCACGTAGGTCTTTTCCATTTCCAATGGCTATTTCCATGTCACTTCATACAATACATTTAAGTTTTCTTTTAATATTATGCATAGCCAGTTGAGGCAAGAAAAATTTTCAACTATCCTGAAAATCCAAAAGTATGTTTCAAACAAAATTAGTTTATAAGGCGCTTTTTTTTTTTTTTACATAGCATTTGGAATTAATCCTGCGTAAGAAAGCCAAAGCAAGTTTACAAATCAAAATATCATGAACAATTCTTCACACTCATCTTGCATCTATGAACCCTGAAATACAAAAGGCCATTCAGATACTGGCTTCTCAGAGTCTGCCAACAGATGAAAATTAGTTTATTATTTTTAGGATCATGTGGATTTGGATGCAGCAAGACAATATGAGGTCCACAACTTTTCACAAGATATTAAAAATATCAGACATATTGTTTTGTCAGTAACAAGTTGAGTCACCTTCATAACACTGTCAGATGTTCTTCTTCAGACACATAAAAAGGAACAATCTTAGTTCCATAACGCAATTAATGGACACCTACAACAAATCCTTTACAACCTCACAGGTACTTCTTCAAGACAGACTATAGAAGAAACCCAAATGCTCTATTTCATATGTAAATGCAAAGTAAATCTGTTTCCATCTTCAGTTCTCTTAATCTCACTTTCATCTTTCTACAACAAGTACTTTGCCAACTTAATTTTGCCTTCATTACTGCTTACCTGTAAATGTTAAAAATAAGCATTTCTCCTTGATACAGGATCAGTAACTAGTGTTGATCTGTGACTTAGTCTAGGTGTTCTTTCTCTTAGCACTTTTTAGATATTACTCTATAAACTGCAAAGACAAGGCTTGCACAACTAACCAAAAGGATTATTATAAGAGCACCATTGGCAAATAAGGAGCTGAAAGGTATTTCAAAGGCTTTCCACAAACAAGGCAAGGATCTCAAACTAGTGTCACTAAGTATCATGGGGTCAAAGTAGTATCACTAAATTAATTTTGAATGCAAACGTACTGAAAAGAACATCTCTAGCTGGTTTCTGTTGATACCAATCAACTCTGTCGGGTGACTTTCTAAACAATAACCACAACTTTTCTCCAAAACAAATTAGCAATCATTATTTTAGATCCAGCTTTTGATTTATAAACGGTTACTTTAATCGAGCTCCTTTGCTCATTTCTGAGCAAAACAAGAAATGAATGCCTTCCTTTCAAGTCCAACAGATACAATTTCTGCCTGAACAAGATCAAGGCAGTAATTTTGGATTCTAAAGCAGTAGGAACAAAGCATCCTTTTAAGAAAGCAGGTTATTCTAGATCTTCATTCTAATGCACAAAACCGTATTTTCCTATTTAGATTTGAATATGAACAGGCTAGAGGTAGCAGGGTAAAACACCACCTCATGTTTTCTTTAAATCTAAAATTTAAGTGCTAGCCAGTTTTTAGGTTTTGACAAACTAAAATGTAATACGGAACATGAAAATACGACAGGGAAATCTTGCAGGTGACTAAATCAAACTACTGAAAATTTGGGTTGTGCTCCAGCATGTACTGCTCTTTCCATGTGGAAAGGAAAACATTTAAAAGTTTATCTAATTTTGGATCAAATAGGCTTTTTGTTAAAAGTCTGGAAAATCCCAAACCACATTTTCCTGTAACATCCGTGGCACGTGGGGTTGAAACCAAGCTCCTCACTGGGAGAGAATGGATTGCAAAACTTATCAAATCAATAACAAAGCATCTTGAAGCGGTCATGATTCAAACAACCATTAAGAGACACAAAAATGTCTGTGTTTAAACAAACATTGTTTCAAACAGGCAAAAAGCACAATAGTTTGCTAAGAAATATTTTAAACACAGAAGTATGCAATTTATTAGAGCGCGTTCTGGAAACACTGTATGCATTTCCACACATAAATATTCAGTTTCATCAACTTTAACAGAACTAATGGTACACATTCATGTTTGAGAATCAGAGGAAATAAGTATTCTACTTAACACACAGACAATTAATACATCAGCATTCTGAAAGGCATACAGCAAAATGATATTTACAGTCTACATTAACAGTCTATCATCGGCAGTTGTAAGTGTTGGTTTTTTACTTAAATTAATAGACCATGTTTTGTAAGGTTTATGCAGAAATTAATTTTAAATAGACATATGCAAACTCCTAAAGTATACTGCTCACTATACGAAAAGGGAAAAAAACAAAAAATATCCAATTTCTCTGTTTAACATTTCATATCTGCTCAACTGTCAGCTCACAGTGGCTTAATGGGACTTTAGTAACTGCAGCATTCATCAAGGCAAGCTTTTGGACAGCATCTCACCTGGTCTCTTCATCATCCCAAGCGATTCTCATGCCTTTCCCACCACCACCTGCTGAGGCCTTGATCATGACAGGGTAGCCTAACAGCGGGGAACAATTAGACAGAAGTTCAAACTTTGTTCAGTTGGTCAGAGGAACATGACAACTGACCACATGTCCAATAATGTGAGTAGACAATAACTTCGTTTATTAAAACACTTTGTTTGGAAGGAGAAGAGAGGAGAGATTTTTCTTTTCAAGACTTAGCTGTCAGTTCAGTGATTTCTGAAGCCAAGAAAGGTTGTCTTCTCCATTTCATTTATACCAAAAAAAAAAAAGGCACTGAATGAATTATTCCCAAGTAACAAAGTGATTTATGAATAAAGGCATTTGACCTTTTTAAGCTCACATTTCTTTAAAGAACAACATTTTTTTTCCTTTGTTACTGCTCAAATGAGCTATAGCTGTGATAAAATTATTTAAAAGATTACTAGTAAAATAAGTACATCTTCATAAACTAATAGTCAAGAGATTCAGTAAGTAAACCTGTATCTTATCAACACTTCTGGTGCAACGCATTTTAAGTAACGGAGCACCTCAAAAGAGCTGTGCTGCTCAGATATTATGTACAAATAAGCATCACAGAAAACAGATTATTACACTTTTTTTTTTTTTTTTACAATAGAAAAGGATTTTCCCCAAACTGATAAGTAGTAAGAAAGAATAAGCAGCATAAATCTGACAGCGTTGTGCATAACTGGCAGTATTTTATTCTCAGAACAAGATACCTTAATCTGGGTATAAGTCAGGACCATAGTTTTCAGAAAGCCAGAAAAGTAGAGTAACAAAGTATGCCATCTAAAAGCAGATTTAGTAATGATTGTTATCGTGTAGTACAATATTTTAACTCAAAGCAACTTCTTAAAATAATTTCTTTTTCATATAAGAGAAATTCACCTTTTCCCCACATGAATGTACAGAAATTTGAAAATTAAGGATCTGATTAGAAAGTTTTTGACATTGCTAGGATAGCAGAAAAATCTTCAAGCCTTTCGTCTCCAGTATGTTTCATGAAAATCATAACATTAAGCCGAATATCAGACCAGCTGATATTGTCTGGCACAAGAGAACATCAGTCCTTGCAAATTGAAGATACGTTCTATAAAAGACTTTGATCTAGGGACAGAAAGGGACATTTGAATATAGTTCCCAATGGAAATGGTCAAGTCTGCTATTATATGTGTAACTAATATTTACAGTTTCTTTCTGGAATGTAGATCTACTCTTGCTCTGCCAAGTGACAGTGATACAGTACACCCACCTCCTTCCCAAAGTAATTTGACTGAAAGGAGGTTCAGGAGAAGATAATTAAAACCAGCAAGATCTGGAAAACCTTTTGTCTAAAAAGACTGAAGTGAACACACAAAAAGAGGCATCATAGGAGCATAAGAAACAGCATAGTGTTGTTTGGAAGGCAAGAAAGAAGCAATGGTACAAGAGAACATTAAATTAACAAAGAATCTGCAAAAATCAATAAAATAGTTTCCAACATAACATGTTATTAGACTGTGGAACCCAGCACTACAGAGCACTCGTGGCTGAAAGCTGCGGAAAGGTAACAGCTAAGCATATGTAGAGCACAAATCAAGTTCCTCTAAGCAGGGATGACCAAAAGGCTATAAATCTTCATGCTTTAGAGTCTGAAGTAATCTCTAGTAACTAGGTATAAGGGTAAGACGAAACAGAGCCATGCAAATAAGCTTGTAGAGTGTCTCTTATGTTTTCCTATGAAATATCTGATTCTGCCCACAGAGGGGTGTGGGATAAGTCAGAGTAACAAGGGTTTGATCCAGAACTGTATTATTTTCATGGCCTCTACAATCCTGGAAATAAAAGGGCATGTGCAAAATAACTCGAGATTGCACGCAGCGAACAGTGAAGTTCAACTCATTTTCATGAAATGCACTATATGCAATATCTACACAAGTAGAATTTATCTATGCCGTAGCTGCATTTCCAGATCTCTGGCAACTGCCAGGCTCCCAGACGAGTCACTGGCTATCTTGAAATAAAGTAAAAACTACATCTCGTACAATTTTCACGCAAGAAGTGAGATTTAACCTGGTGACACTAGTGAACTTACACCTTTGGCAACACTATCACCAGCTGGAGACTCTCTCTAACTCAAGAGGCTGCAAGTCTGAAATTCTGAAATAAACATTGTTTTAAGCTTTATTACAGCAAACTCACTATGGCAATTTCCATCACCTAATCTATCTTATTCAGTCTTACATGTACTTGAAAAAAATCATCATCAATTATGCTAACAATTTCAGTCTAACAACATCAGTCTCTTGAATGGCTTGCTGATTTTAATTCTGTAAGCAGAGTTAGTCCTAATTTACTGTTCTTTCATTTCAACAGCAAAATAGGCATGCTGGCAGTGAGTCTTAGTAAGTCTTTATATGCTATAGAATATAAAAGTTCATATATTACAACTTACATGGTTAAGCTATCAGACAGGATACATGGGTTACTGGTATCACTCAACAAGTGTACAACACTTTGCTTCACCCCCCTCCCCCTTTTATGTATACCGATTACACGTCAACCACATTTTATGCAAGGCAGTTGATTCCAGAGAGCCACAATATAATTAAAAAAAAAAATCAAAATAAGGCCTGTTTTGAAAAGATACATACAGTTTTTTAAGTTGAGAAGGAAAAATTCTTTGCAACAGACCTCTACAAGTTTGGATGACAAAAATAAGGGGACTTGAACTTTTGCTCAAATATGCCTTTACACACTACTTGCTCTCCGGGGCACCGAACTAAGCTAAACAGCAGTACTTTGGCTGATACCAGAGACTGATGTGTGCTCAGACAAGGAAGGCTTTGTAGAATCTAAGTTTTGCGTACATATTGAGTACAGGATGCTGGGATCAGGATGCGTTACTCATCATTCTCTTAATCACTTTTGCACTATTCAGCAGCAATCAAATTTGCTGAAGTATGCTCACGTGGATTGGTTGGAAGCTGTGGGAAGGGAGAGGCATGCAAGTAATTTCTAATAGCTGCGGAAAGGTAACAGCTAAGTATATGTAGAGCACAAATCAAGTTCCTCTAAGCAGGGATGACCAAAAGGCTATAAATCTTCATGCTTTAGAGTCTGAAGTAATCTCTAGTAACTAGGTATAAGGGTAAGACGAAACAGAGCCATGCAAATAAGCTTGTAGAGTGTCTCTTATGTTTTCCTATGAAATATCTGATTCTGCCCACAGAGGGGTGTGGGATAAGTCAGAGTAACAAGGGTTATAAGAACCCCCGAAAACGGCAATGAAGAGTCTCACAAAGCAGGCATATTTTTAGTAGGTGTTAGGTTTTCAACCCTTCCCTCAAATTAGACACCAATTTATGTGAAATTAAAATTGCATTTAAGAATAAAAACTACTCTTGTTCTATAGTTTTACATTCTTGTGATACATCTGAAGGATGGGTCTAAAGAGATCTTAGAAGGCAGGAAGGTAAAAAGCTGTCAAATTTGAGGATTGTCAGGCAAACTTCTGCTGTTAAATAGGTACTATTAAGTTAGGAGTGCTTTGTTTCCAGGATGGTTACTATTCTGAGAAGCTGAGTGGTAAAAGGAGTAAACAAGCTTCTGGTGTCCCACACTTGTCAGTTCCCCGCCCTTCACCACCATGGTTTTAGATGTTATTTAACCATTTTTATAAAGCTGCAGGTAGTAGAACATGGAATGGATTGTGCAGTATCAGTTTAAGCAATGTAGCATGTGGCAATACCAGATTCTTTTCAATATCCATTATTGAAAAGCTAGCACTAAACCCATGTCAAATGAAACATGACAAACATGTTTTTCACCTCTTTGGTTTTGTATGGACTTTCATTTAGTTTAATTGCCTGCACTTCATAGTTGTTTGATTCTTTCAAACAAACTGAAAAGTAAAACTTTCTGGAGTTTTATCAATGCTTCAGAAATCAAGCAGCCAACAGTTCTTAATGTGCAACTTAGAGCCAACCTTAAAAGTGGCATGGAAAGAGAGCCAATGTGATTAAGCGCTACAGAAAGGATGACAAGAGAACAGCCCACAGAGACAAACAGAGAAGACAGACTGTAGGAAGGAGCCTATACGGCAATTTGTGCCCAAACTTCTTCCAGTTCCTAATTCAGCCTAATTTCTCTGTCACATCCTCTCTTGACAACTTGGGAGAGCGCAACTCAAATGAGGGGCAAAAGGTAGGATTTACTCCCATACTTACAAAATTTGTATCCATAAATAATAGTCACTGAAACAGGTAACAGCAGTATCTCAACCCTCAAATGCCATGCTCCACTACTACTGGATCTTTGGCCAGAGCATAGCAAGGAGAAGCAGGAAAAAACAGGCAGCAAGAAAACATTACCCAGTGTTTTAGAGTTTTAAGTGCTGACCCACAACGATATGTGGTTTTTTTAGTAATTACTTAAGCATTTTTGGAAGACTGAGGCTCTGGGTAAGTGAAATTAAAAACAATCTGAAAGTATTCAATTGCATATCAAGTGCCTTATATATGAGGACAAATGCATTATATACATAAAAGACTTTCATTTCATCCTATTTTAGATCATTTAAAATGGGTTTTATTGGGTTTTATTCTGATCATTGGTCAAGATTAGACAGAAGTTTAACCAATCTGATCAACTGGTCAAAACATGGGTGGGGAAAAAGCTAGAGAGGACATTTTTCTTTCGGTATATGGCATCACAATACAAACCATTTTTATGGCAAATTTTTAAACCATTTTGATATCTAGATACAGCACCACCCAGCTGTCTGTAATTGACTTTAGTATCTACAGATTAAAGATTGCCTTGATACAATGACCTCCAAATTGTTACTGATATCAAAGACGGGAACCAGTCAACAGAATACCAGAAGAACTCAGAAGAAAATTATGCAAGAATACATTTTAAAAGGTATCTAGGAAGCCACTGAATGCCTTCCAACTTACATTAATCAAAACTGCTTTAAAAATACTTGCAGAAATTTTTTAGAAAACAAGACTAAGAAAAACTATTGAAATGAAACTGAACTAAAGTAAAGCCATAATGCTTTGCATGCCTTTAATGACTAAAACCAATTTTATTTACAGTTCTCCTCTGAGTTCCAGTTTGGTTGACAAACTCTTCCTTTTGTTTCTGTTCCCATGACAGTGATCAGTAATCACTTGATTTCCCAAAAGGGACATAAAGGCTGACCAACAGAAACACTGACTTCAATTGTGCCAGCCTAAAAGCGAGCCAAGCCTACACCGAGGGGTTTCAGGGCCGTTAACCAGTGCAGGGTAAGAACCCCAACTTAAACTGAACATGGAAAGGTGTAACACTGATCACCAAAAGTCATCTGTAGCAGTGCAAGTCCCAATTTCTGTTTGGCACATAAGGCATAGCCATCGCTTTTGACACAGGTGGGATGTATTTGTAGCTAAAGCAGTAAGAGAAGCTTCAAATGTAGAAGCATCCTTTGAATTATGTGCTTGTGATTAACCTAAATAGCTTCTCATGGCTACTGTCTCAAAACGAAAATGCAAAAAAAAAACCAAGAAAAAAATCTCTTACTGCATTAGATTCTTCTTCTAGAAAGCATTTAAGAACATGTGTAATTTCAAGCATATGGTTAAATATTTTCCCTAATGTTAAGCCTTAGTAAATAAAAGCCAAAACTCATTAAACACATATTACACTTAACCTTCATCAAAATGAGTCCCAGACAGTTTGCTGGTTGCTCTTTTCACCATTCTGTAAGATATTCAGAAGCTGAATAGTGACTTTATTCCAGAAAGCACAGAAGAAAGGCTGGTGGTCTGGATGACATTCAAGCTAATTGCAGTCCACACAGTGATGAAGAATGAAGATCACAACATCAATGGTGTCAGCCTCCATATAAAGAGAAATGTGCCATGCCTAACTTCTGACTATCATGTCCAATTGCAGATACACTTCAAATTAACTCCTTTAGTGAGCTACTCATTACTGCATATTACATGCATTCCACAAATCATGGCTGCACTGGTTCCGTAAAGTCCAGTTTGCAAAGCTAAAATGTGATGATTTAAGAGACAGGGCATTAATGCCTAGATTCTTCCAGCCCTATAGGCAACAGGGAACTTAAAAACTATTAAAACATTATTTGTTCTATAGGGATTACTTATTACACATTCAATTTAGTCAACCATGTCTGCTGAGAGGCACACAAATCCCACCATAGCTAATTTAAGAACTTACCAATTTCCCTTGCAATTCTGACAGCTTCATCTGCATCCTGTAAAAGCAGGAAATGAGACCCAACGTTAATCCCATCAGCCATTGCACTATGTCCTGAGGGCAGTCATATATTGCACTACTGTCTCCTCTGATTCATTTAATGTTTGATTTTACAACCTTCTGACCCTTTTCAGCCAGAGGAATGTAAAATTAATACCATAAGTGGAATGTAAATTCTACCTCATCATTAGTACACTGAGGAACTCAAAGCAACGAGGAATCAGCTGACAGGAAACACAACCAGGATCGCAAAATGATTTTCTGCAGTTGTAGGAATTTAATGCTAGAATTTAGAAGTTTACAATCAATAATGGACCATAAATCAGATCGTTAAAGTTTGTCCCCTGCCAGCTTGTTTCTGTCCTCGCAGGTTTTTCTAGTGTTTTCCTGGTTGTTGTCAGTAGGGGGAGTTGATTCTCTATTGTTTGGGAGTGATTCAGGTTCGGAAAACTTGCAGAACTTCTTTAAAGACTTTTTTTTTTTTCTATTGAAGAAAGAACACAAGCAGTTCAGTTTTGTAAGCTTTTCATTCTAACGACAGAATAAACATTAAATGTATCATTTTAAAGTGTATCTGAAATGAGAAGATTCGCATAGTTGTTTCCATTTAAGAGTCTGCACATTACTAGTGTAACTACAAATTAGCAAAATTCTTTTGTTGATGCCACCTATTGCTTCAGCTGACTCATACCACTACAGCCTGGTACGGAAAAAAAAAAAGAAAGTACTAGGAAACCCAGAGAATAAAACACAAAATACTTGAATTGCGTACTTTTTAATAACCAAACCTCTTCTGCTGGTTTCTTCTGCTGATAATAACATATTTCCATTATACAATACTTGAAAGAAAAAGGGTTAAATTACAGTGGCACAGGTTAAGTTTGAAAATTCCATCCAAATTTGCTAATATTTATACTATTCCATGACATGCATTAAAACATTTGTATGGAAGGCAGTAATGTCTGGAAACCACCAGCTGCTAAGTGTGTCTGAAACTATGGGGGCTGACTTATGAACATTAAAATGAAACCCGATATTTTTAAAGCTTTCAAGGCAATCCGTTTTAAAAGCACCCAGGTCAGAACTTAAAAAAAAAAAATACATAAGAAATGTTCATACCTGGTTCATTTATGTCCGATAATAAAACAAAATCCTCTTTAAAAGTCTTCAGTACCTAGTAACAGCCCCATGAAGAATAAGGGGGCTGGCAGGGGAAGTTGTCAGAAAATTTAATTTCCTTTCATTAGCTAGTCTGCTCCACAAATCGGTGCTTGTTAAGTTCAAAGCAGTCCTGAAAGCAACATCAGTTTTAAGTCTCTTTACTCCAGTCACATCTGTTAATGAGATTTTTCCAAATAACAATTGTTTTTAAGTCAAGAGATAAATCTAGCAAAAAACCTTCCCCCCTCCCAAAAAAAAAAAAAAAAAAAAAAAGTCAGAGTTTACTGTTTTATTACACCTTGCTGCTTTCCATGACCCTGCACCCTCCAAATTTTAGCTTAAAGGGATAAAATGCATGAAAAGGGTCATTTAAGAATGTTAGTGGTTTCCACACATTGAGTTTGAAGGTTCTTTGTTCCTGCCTGTGACAGTTATGCGAGAATACTTCCCCTTAATAGCCTCTCTGTCAGGAAGTGTTAAACCTGCCAAATGCAGACAATTAGAGCCTCTTGAACAAAATGCAGGAAGAGTGATGACTGATGAAGAGGCACGATTATAGTCGAGAAGGAAACTTTTACATTTCTTTTCTCTTGCAAATTCACTCATATATTTGCAAAATAGAATTAAGAGGGGGGGAAGCAAACAGGGTAATTTTTTTTCACTTAGTTACCTGCAAACAAGTGGCTAACAGAGACACTGCAGTCCACAGGAAGACAAGCTGCAAATCATTATTGGGGAAACTTTTCACCGCCACTGTATTTTTATACATGCATACAACAACTTAAGTAATAAGCGGCATCATATCGGCAGCACTAATTGTCTCAGTTCTGGTTTGAATAGACTGAAGTCATCTGCCCAGCACAGTTATTAATTTACACTATTTCAACATCTGTTTCTCTTACAGTTCTAATATTAGAACCCAAACTAAGATACAAAAAAAAGTCAATGCATATTCAAATTCTTGAGCCTTCAAAGAGCATTTCTAAAAAAAAAAAAAACACCCCAAACCAAAATATGCTGTGCTTTAAAGAGAAAAACTAATAAACAAAAAGATCAATAAAAAACCTGACATTGAAATCTCTGGTCTATCTTTTGATCT
>NW_009646761.1:2997618-3026415 GCF_000708025.1 Charadrius vociferus | reverse complement strand
CTGAGAAAGTATGTTTTAGTATAACTCATTTCACTTGTGAATTACATAAATACAGCAGCAGTCTGAGTACGCATAAAAGTTCGGACAGTTATTTTAGATTTTTAGTGCAAAGAACTTATGATAGATACAGAACGTGTGGGGGAAGGGGGGCAAAAAAACTGAATGCTATAAGACTGCGTAATACACAAGTCAAAATGTGCAAAATATACAAAAACCACACTGGTACTAAAAGCATTTCGAATTCTTTTTTAAAAGCCGAAGTCCTCAATGATTTACTGCCACTTCCTCCAGAAACACATTAGCTACACTACCATTTTCCCCAAAATAAACTGGAGATTGTAAAGAAATATATAATTTTAGCACCACCTTTTATTGTACAAATAAAAATGTTCAAGTAACAGTACAAGTTTATAAAAATCGTAAGAGTTATAAAATGATGTCATAGTGTTTTTACAAATGGCTGATTTCATTAAGTTAAAAAGATATAAAATACTAACTTAGCATAAGAATTTCTAACCTCCTAATTTCATGTACATGCCTCAGCCAAGTACCAGCAGGTGGAGACAAAAAAGCAAAACTATTCTGATGTAGAGGAATGCCAAGATAAAGCTGTTCAAGAGACTCCTAGAGCTGTAAAACATTGTATTAATTATGAAGAACTACATGACAGTTTTCATGGCTGAGGGTGTTGGGCTTAGAGAACCTCCAGTTCACGTCCAGTCTCCAACAACCTCTCCAGCAATACAGTGATCATTTAATACCCACTTCAATACCCCAATGCAAGAATACAGCCAAAACAGACACCTGAAACTTAAATACAGTAAATTCATAGCCTTGCTGAAAACCTTCAACGTGACTACTGACATCAGTGAAACCAAGTAGACACCCAGAGATGTTAATCTTCTGAGTCTACATCCAGCTGTGTTCCGCTAGCTATAAAACCAAACTGGCTGTACATGGCAAAACAATATAAAAGTCCTTCTTCCCTTGCCAGTCTTTTGCCAGTTTTTCACCATGACATCTCCTCATGCTCATTACTCAGCCCCCACTTTCTTTTTGTCACTTATTCCTCTTTGCTCATTTATAGACAATACATCATCTCAGCTCTAACTTTAGTATAGCCATTGCTCATGTGTATTAACACAATTTTTTTTTTTTTATTAAGACTATTTACCACTATCTCTCCCCATAAGGTTTTAGGAAACTAATTGTACTTAGATTTTGAAATTAACTACCTTTGAATGCTTTTGTTGGCTTCCTAGCTGACAGTACCAGACTCGGGTTCCTTACGTGTGTAGACTGGATAACCCTTGTCCCAGCCAACTGAGAAACTGAACCAGGGATGAGAAGAAAATTACCCTTTGTCAAACTACTCTCTCCACCCTCACTCCATGTCTTTCCATTCTCAGTTTCATATTTGCTACAGTGTTTGCCCATATGCGAATAGTTAGTTATGTCTGTTATGCCAACCATCCTCCTCTTCGATCCTTCCAGATCCTTAAGTATACTGTTGAAGGGATTTCTTCTCTTACTTTTCTAATTTAATTTCTGCTCACTGGGAATGTTTCTGCGTGCAACTTCTCCAAGATTTCATTACAAAAGCTTAGCAGCTCCAGTGTCTACTATATGTAAATGCTGAACAACATAAGATGGGGAAAAAAACCCTTTATTCATGAAGGACCTATGTCTCTGCAGCACTATTTAACAAGTGCTGGATAAAGACGACTCTTCAAGTAACAGATTTTCAGTGCAATCCTGAGTTGAATAACAAAGCACTAGGAATTATTACTCTGTGTTCACTTTAACATCCACAAATCCACAAAGAATACACGCGACTGATCTTTCTTAACTTCTGCCATTGTCACAGGGATGAATGCAGTTTTCTTTCAGCTTTATTAGACTTCACTATAAAGATGAAGCCATCTCTAATCAACTCAAGTATCAAGCAGACAACTTAACTCCTTCCTAGGACCTTTAAAATTGAGAGCCCTCAAAGATTTTGAAAGCTTCATAACTCTGTGACCAAAACAAATCTCCCACAGAATGGCAGAAATCCTGTACATTCTCCAATTCCTTGTGTGTTGCTCTTCTGATTGTACCTGGTATCACACAGGTTTGCCTCTCCTATCTTAGTCTGAATGGGCAAAATAGCACGTCAAGCTCTAACCAAGGATCAGGCATCCTGTATGACCTAATTACTCGTCTATTCATCTGAGCGAAAGACACATTATGACAGGGAAGAGATCAGAGGCACATATTTAGATCCATAGCAAGGATGAGAATATCAATTATCAGAAGTTTTATTTCCTAGAACTGGTAACCAAAGCACCAGTTAACCTAAAATTTTCATCTCCCCTTTCTGATAGAAACTACAACACTGGCAATGTCTGTGGACTCTCCCTTTTCTGATTTGGTGGGTAGACTGCAGATTGTGGGTTGTTTTTTTTTAATCTTATGTTCTTCTATCAACAGATAATCAGAACTAGTGCAAGGCTGAGGTATGTGAAATTGATATGATATGGACACTTCAGGATTAAGCAGCTACTGCATAGTTCCTTTCAATAGCTGAGGACTGGAGTTGTCAACCCAGTCCTCCATTCCAGTTCATTTGGTGTTGAGACTATCGTTGCATATAACCAACTGCCAAACAGATCACTTACATGCTTTCATTCTGTGTCAGCAACTTCAGATAATTGCCAAAAAACAGTGCAATTAAAGGTCTCAGAAACAAGTGCATACAGGTAAGCAGCTCAGTTTCACTGGTTGTATGGCTGTTTATTAACCACTATCCTACTTTGCCAGCTTTGTTTCTGCTAATATAAATAGCAGAACAACAGACCCTTACGTAACTTTTACCTTGATACAGCAACAAAACCAGCATTTTGAGTATTTGATTCTACATTAGAAAGTTTTGTGGGGTTTAGATGATTAATTCAAAGTTAACTCCTAATTAGATGTTTTTCTAAAAGTTACTTTCAGGATTTCTAGAAGAATATACAGGATATCAGACAGAACAGAGGACCTCATGCACAATAGCTCGGCTGCTGTTAAGTCTTACGAGCGCGACAGGGCCACATACACAAGGACTGCTAAAACATGCAACAAAAACCTGAAGGAACACTGTGTTCAACTTATCACTGCCAGACTTCAGCATTGCCACAAATGCCACCCTAACACTCATATGGAGCCCTCCAGAAGAGAAACAAGTCTTTGCACTTTTACCTGTTGCAGCGTATCCCACTGCCAGGCACTAAAAAACACCAGGCACTTCCATCACAAGTACTGAAGAATTCTCTTGTGCATTTTGACCTCAGCTATTTCATGATCTTATTGTTCTCACTAGCTAAGTTCTCCAGACATCCTCATCAGAAGATAATTTTGTGAATTTTTTAGCCCCTTTGCGCTCTATTGACCTTTCTCATTTAGTAGGGTTTGGGTTTTTTCCTCCTAACGGAGTTTAAAATCCAATTTAGCTGACACAATCCTGAACACTATTGCCCTGGAATATGTTGCTCCTTGAAATACAGTCTGCATTCCATCAATATATTCAGTTGTTCCCAATTATCTTGACATTTCCTATTTCATCATGTAAATAAGATTTATGATGATCAGAGGTCAATATCAATTGTCATAAATAAAACCTGAAAAGCTTTCCCTTCAACTACATTAAAGTGTCATTGAAAGAAACTTTTCACTTTTTCCTCCAACTCAAACTTTTACTCAAGTTTTATTTGAAAAAAGTCTAACTTGACATGTCAAGCAAAAAAAATTTCAACCCAGGAGGTATATATTTTATAATACACCAGAGTTTTAGGCATATACAATGAAAATTTTAAAGGAAAAAAGCTAATTTACCTACACTAACACAGACAATACAGAAAGACACACAGAAAAGCTTGTAAGAGCCCAATAATTAATCACTGTGGCAGAAAATAAACCAAAACCAAGACATACTTTTTTTTCACATTACAAAATGTAAAGAAACAACCAAATTTTTTAGAAAACTGTTGGACAAAGAGCTACCAACTTCCCTCCACCCTCACCCCGAGTTTTGCAACACATGGAAATCTACCATCAGCATCAGACCATAAAATGCAAACTTCATGCAGCGGAACAAACTTCACCGTTAACTTAGGGCTGTCAAGATCTTGGCCAACAAGAAGTAAAGACCTGAGAAATGTAAAGACATGCAGACAGTTCCATCCACACCTGATATTTAATACCTTTACCTGCGTTCATGTTAAATTTAAAGCAAAACATTTTTAGAGACTCCATGGAAGCAGTCCTTACTACATCATTTATTATGAAGGACGTTCTTCTTCTCCAAAGCTCTCTTGCTAATAAAAATCTGTACCCCATTTTTAATTACATCTTATTGAAAAAGAGGTTGAAATTATAATTAGCAAGTATCCCTACACTGGGCAGACAGTAATTAAATGATTTCTCACCTTGACTACTCCATCAAAGCCAGGGATCGTGTTGACTTTTGCGTTTTTGGCTAACAATTTGCTTTCAATCTTGTCTCCCATAGCTTGAATAGCATGTGTGTCAGGTCCAATGAAGGTGACACCTTCTGATGCCTGCAAAGACAATGAAGATACAACTTTTGGAGATGAAACTAAAAATCAGCTTTACACAGGTATTGCTATTAATTTTTTTTTCTTTTTGAACTGATTAATGCAACAACATTTAGAAGACAGTGACCTGTTTATGTAACAACCTAGCAATATATAAGCAGCATTTCACCAGTTCATTAAAATGTGTATGACCTTGTGAAACTATGTATACACACAGATTCAAAGCCCCTATAATTAGCATTTGTATAAATCAAAGCCAGGCCAAAGAAAAATAGCTGAACGTGGAAGTACTCCAGCTTGAAAGTTAGAAATACCCCTTGAGAAAACAAAGGCTAGTTAACTCACCATTGAAAAAGCCACAAGTGATTTACAAAGATATGCTTGCTAAACTGTAATGCAGTTGAAAATTCCTAAAACCAAACCTTGACAAAACACCAAAATGAAAGTGCAGTCTCTTACTCAATGTATTTAAAGATCTTGAAAATAATGTAATAAGGGAAATAACGTTTCCACAATCCTTTCAGACACCTCTTTTCCACTAAAGCGAAAATAGGTTCATATAAAATACTTTAATACATCAATACTTTAATATGTATGTAGAACACTGAACTGCAGCCCACCCCCCACCCCTTTTCTTTATGCCAGCAATAAACTTTAGCGATCAAGTACACAGACATTTTTTCAAACATCTCCAGGGTCAGGACTATACAGAGGCTAAAGGCAATTCTATCAGAACTGCTTCACTGAAAGTTACCGATGCATCAGTGAGTACATGCATGTTTCAGGCAACTTAACTTCTTTTGTACCACAGGAAAAAAAAAAATCAACATTAAAAGAGTAGCATACTAGTCTTGCACACTTTTTTTCCAGCTGTTGCATAGATTATTTTTTTCCCCTGAATTCTAAGACACCTGTAAAATGCTCAGAAACAACTTGTTTCCAGACCATGGGTAGTTTGGTTAATATCAACACTAACACAATAGCAAACATTCCATTTCTTATATCAGAATTTGTCTTAATGTTTTGTGTCTTTCTGACATACGCTTGTGCTGCATATGTTAGGGTTGCCAGATAGTTATAAATTACTTTTTATTGTTAGTGCCTATATGATGGTAGTACATGACCACAGAAGATACATAGGAAAAATATGGTTTTTAAGTTGGGGAACAATGTCCTCCTATCCACGATCTTATAAGAGCTGAGAGCTCCCAGCATGATTGGGGAGTCACTGTTTTCACTGTCAGCAGCTTCCTAGCAGGAAGAGTGTAATAGCAGAAGCTCTGCGTAGACAACTTCCTATCATCCTAGCTAACAGGGTGCTACAGATAACAGAGAAAAGACCAGATAAATATTACAGACACACTGGGAAGCTCAGTGCAAAGACACCCAAACCAAACGCAGAGCATCAGTTCAGCTACATCAAAGGCTTGTTAGCTTCAACTTACAATGAACCATCTGGGTTTTTATCTCAGCCCACCTCTTCTCTACTACAGTAGGCTTATTAGCTCAGCAACTCAGTAATGTTGATTTGATGAATAGCTGTCTTACAAAGTCGGGAAGACTTCAATGGGGGGCAGGGAACAGGAAGACCAACACAAGGGTGTACTTCTATTAATATTATAGTGCCAAAGGATCTCAACACTTAAGGAATTCGCTTTTTAAAGGAGAAGGGAAACAAGAAGCAAGGAGTTGCTGTTTGAAATCATGGTTACACAAAGTCTGGAGCTGACTGTTTCAGAAACAGCAGATTACAACCTGAAAACTGATCCTTTATTCCCTCTTAACAAGAAGGTTTTAAATACATGCCTGCTTGCACCTGGAGTAGGTAGGGCGGAGTTCCCTTCTGTCAACCTGTATTCTGATTTCAAAAAGCTTTGTGGAAAAGGTTCACTTACATACAGTTTCTGCCGTAACATTGACATTTGCATCCTGGTCAATGCCACTTCAAACTTCACCATGTATTGATTCCTCTTCCCACTCTCTTCTCAAAGACTACCATCAAAAACATGGCATCTCCAGACGTCAGCAAAACAGCGGGTCCAAAACTTTTGCTGCCCTGACAAACCATTCAAGACTTCCAACGTGCACCTTTCCAGTGAAAAGCACGTAGGGTACTCTCTACTCTCACTGACTTGTGGCATGGACCTTTGAAGTCCCAGTTCATTCCCTGCTCCTGTTCAAGCAGGTATCTGGATAAAAAGAGGACAGCACCATTCAGGAGAGATTCATGAACCACCTGAGAAGGAACACTCCAGGCCATTTCAAGAAATTGATCTGCTGCATCCAGTATATTTGTTACATGAACCTTGTAGAGCTGTAATGTTCCACACGGATACAAACAAACTACTTATTAAAAATTAAGTACCAGGTGATGTGCAGCAGATTCACATTACTCTAAAGCAAGTATCAGCTGGTGCAACCTATACCTTCGTCTTTTTTAAATGTATACCTTTAATGACCACAACTTACAAACTGCATTTGTCTACACATGCACCTCTTGGCTTTAACTGCTCTGAACCTCTGTACCTTACACAGAACTGCTCTTGAATTGTGAACAAGCCACAGCTTAGTACCACCAGCTATTCCCCTATACGATTAGTCAACCGGGGCAGTCATCACATCCAGTTACTTCCCAGCACCAAAATCTGAAACAAAATAGTTTAACTCAATGTGATATCACAAGATAGCTGAAACAACACAACTCAGCATGCTGCAACATCCACACATTAAAAAAAAGTTAACAAACTAAGAGGGATTCACTGGTTTCCAGCCAATATGTCAAACCATCTCTTACATAGAAAAGGTGTACATTTTCTGACATGACCTGCAATTAACTTCAGCGAAGATCACAAAAGACTTTGTCAGCTTAAGGCACTGCTAGACAAACTCTTGCAAGTCTTGCTACAATAATTTAAGCCCCCATCACCTGAAGATGCTTGCGCGGTCCCTCTGCCAAAGCTTCTTAGCTCATGACCAGAAAAATGTCCCAGCTTCTTAATTGCCAATACTCACACATAACCTGTTCAAAACTCTAGTGCCCAATACTGAAAATGCCCCAAGAATAGACCATAAGAAAAAATGTGACAGTAACATCTTCAGCTTACATGAAGATTTATTAGCATCCTTAGTTTATGAACACACCAAAGTGGTGAAACTGTGCAAGAAAAACTTCCAATGCCTGATGATAGTCTGTCCACACACAGATTTGCCAGTGTAGCAGCAAGCACTGGAACATCTGCTGTACACACACAAGCTTACACACTACACAAACAAGTTCTTCCAAAAGTTCTGTTACTCCTCCACACGTTCAGCAGCATACTCCAACCTTGAACACTAGTTATCTGGCTGCATGGAACGTATCAAGTTTCACCATAAACATGCACCAGCATTTTCTTTAGAAACATACCTGAGACACCTGAGTATCACTGCTCTACTTTGCATAGTTAAAGGTACAGAAAAACAGTAGGGAATATTTTATAGAAGAACAATTTCAGAAAGCATTCCATACCAAGAAAGTTAGTTCTTTCTTTGACTAAGTAGATATTGAGAAGTTTTCCCCAACACACCTCTATTTTTGAGAGCAGCAATGGTCGGTTTAATTGCAGTGCCATAATAATCGCAAGCAGTTGTTTTGGGTTGTTGGTTGGGGGTTTTTTTAAGCTAGACAAAAGCCTTATTCTACCCTCAGGGAAGGCAGGACCCCAAATACAGCAAGAACTAAACTATGTCAAAGTAGAACAAGTATAGGTAAGATCTGAAAAATCCATTTGGGAAGTCTGTGGTTGAGTAGTACGTGACCTTCGCAGTCTGTCAACCGTGTCTGACTGCACAGAGTGGGCCAAACAGACCTATGCTAGTGCAAATTACCATACTCCCAACATTTGGAAAGGACCTGTCCATCTGACAAAATCTTGTGGACCTGAGGTAACTGAAGAGACTGATCCTAGAAGAGGAGACTCCTCTGCATCTCCTCCTGGAAATGATGCATGCAGAGATTCACAATTACTGTATTATACAGTTAATAGTGGATTCAGCCTCGGTGATAGCATAAGCAGAACTAAAGATAGAAAGTACGAAGGAGGCAAAAATGCATAATAAACTTTTATACACACTAGCTCCCTTGGCAACATATACTCTTCTGTGGGCTTATAAATATGTGGCAAACCAGCCAACTCACTGCCAGGTCTCTCAGCACTGCAGGAAACGACTGAACAGTTCCAACCCAGCTTTAGACAAAACAAGTGATACTAGAACTTTTCCTCTGTCTTTTACCACATTAGTTATGGACAACTAAACACACTTTTTGGCATCTTCATTCAATGTGGGATATTTGAATCTGCACATAACACCAGCTTAACATGAGCAGCTCTAGCCAACAAGGAGGTATGCCATGTACAAAAACACAGCTATCAAGAATCTTGTGTTTTAATTTTCAGGATCATTTGGCAAGGGGATTCTTCCACTCACATCATGCTGAGGAGGCAAAACACACTCCAAGTGCCCAGTTGCTTCCAGGTGCAAGAGCCCCTATAATTATCTTACCACACAGAAGCAAGGCAATAATGCTGGCTTTGTTCTTGTACCTTCCCTGGTACCTGAAATGGTTAGTTGTTGGAAAATGTTTCCCATCTCTGAGGAAGAAATGGCTGAGAAGATGTAGAACAGCTACAATTGCTCCTGCGATCTCTCCCTTCCTGAAAATAAACTTTCCTATGTAAACACAGGGCTGGTTTTAAACAAGCTCATGAAATTTACAGGAAAACCCAAATGATCTGTTGCATACAGCCATTGAATCATATGTTCTCAAACTCAGACTTACATATCATGATTTCAAGATTACCCAAACTCAGGGTGCTACTTACCAGAAAAAAAGTAATTCCCTTAGGAGAAAAGGGCTTTACTCCAGCACCGCTGGCTGGGTAGGCTCAGAGCCCGCAGTCTGTCAGAAGTGGCCAGAGAAGTAACTGAGCCAACCTAGCTGCTTTTCCCTCATTCTGTCTCCTTCCTCTCCTGCACGTCCCTTCCCCACAGTCCTACCTATCCCCCTTCTCTAGGACAGGCTCTGGCATTCCTCACTTGACCTAGCTGACCAACATGGCAGAGAATGGGCTAGGGTTTTTGTGAGATGTATTCTCCATTCCTTTGTGAGTTAAAATTAGCTAAACAGAGAAGCTTAATGAGCACTGGAGGAAGGGCTGCATAAGGCATCTGGGAAGAACCACCTTCTCTGGGGAGAAGGCACATACTCAAAACTCTCAGGTGTGCTGGGGGGAGGAGACGGGGGGGACAGACAGGGGACAGGACTGCATGCTGCCATATCAGCCTGCTTTTGACTTCAAGACTGAATTTCTGTTTTAAGGTTTGTTTTAAAATAAAGCATGTTCTTGCTTCTTGGAGGAGCACTGTTTGAATCAGAGAATGGCTGAAGTTTGAAGCATCAAAGCCCACTGCTTGAACCAGCTCTTTGACATATGCTGTCAAGTAGTGGAACAACTTCGGAGCAGTAGAGAAGCAGAAGTGAAATTCTGTTACACTGAGATAACAAGATCAAGTGAGGGTAGCAACTTACAATGCTTACTCAAGAACTTATTAGTGAATGAGATTATGAAGGAAGGTCCGGAGAGAAGAACTCCAGTACAAACTGTTATAATAGATCTGGTTTTCAAAGGACTTTTTTCCTAACCCTCAAAAGTTTTCTTCACCAGGAAAATCTGGAAAAGGTTTCCATGAAATACTCACATGCAGCTGATGAATTCTTTCACTTTTGTACTGGGGAACAACTGCCTTAACTTTCTCTTGACATACAGCCTGTCAGGGAGGCAGATCCAATAGGGAAGGGAAGAGGCAGAAGTAGTCTGGTAATCACGAACAGTATCAGAGTTCCAAAAAATTTGGAATCTTCCACAAGTACGGTCTCCCGTCTACAGCAGGGACTCATAGCTCACCAGAAGCAAACAGACTTGTACATGCAGCTGTCTGAAGCCACATACAAAGCAAAGCAGATAAGCAGCACAGCTCAAGGATGACTATAATAGGTAGCTGGGCCTCTAAGTCACATGGGCTAAATGCAGGGCTGAGAAGCAAAAGAAAGGGCTGGCAGCAAAAGAAAGGTCCAGAGGTTTGAACAACCTAGAAAGTAACCAAGCAGAACAGAAAAATCCAGTTGAAGTGACCAAATGAAATATTCAAACGCAGACAAGATTCAGAAGTCCTACCAGAAAAAAAAAAGGCAGACTGACATCTGTTGAAAGATGTTGAAAGGATGTAAGAGATTACCTTGCAATACAGGAACTGTCTATTTAACACTGGGAAGGAATCCCCCTAGGAAATATACTATAAGAATATATTATAAGAAGCATCCACTCAACCTACAAAACACTGAACTGGTAAAATGCTCTACAACAGAACATGGTGGAGGTGAAAGAACACCCTGAAGCTTTCTGCCAGATGCACAGAAACAACCTATCAGCTCAAACAATTGGGCCCTGTGCTCCTATTCTGAAGGCTCAGAATTAAGAACATATACAAGAGGGGCGCGATCTCACCAGGCATCAACCTGTAAATTTAGTACTAACAAATAAGAGAATTTAATTCTGTGCAGACTTATTTTAAGCTGGAAAAGGCTTAAAAAAGCAACATGCCTAGGTATTGTCTTGGGTCACCAAAAGTAGTAACCCTCCAGCAGTTCAGTGAGTAAGAGTTCCTCCAGTCTTTTTAGAACAAAATAAGCAGAACTTTTGAAGCCAAAAGATCTTAAGAATACACACACATTTATATACACACACAAGAGAGAAAAGACAACACTTACATGTACAGTAGCGTCCTTCAATGGAACAAGTATTTAAAAAAAACCCTGAGCCGTGCTGAAGAAAAGCAAACTACAGCCTTCTGTACAGGTTTACAACAGCACAGCACCTCTTACGTGAATAAAATATGTGATATAAGCAGATGGATAAATATGCTAGAGGGGAAGGGCTGTAGCATCCTACTTTTCTCTGACTATACCTGCCTTTGGCTACTGTAGTTCTTTCTGGAGGTCTGGCTTTTGTTTTGTTTGTAATACTCCATTTCCTTCCCAAACCCTCAATCACCTTGAGTTGCATAAGCAGCAGACAGGTAGACGTGATAGCAACTAGCCTCAAAAGTAAAACCTTAATTGGCAGTTGGGAAAGTGACAGAGCCCAATCCAACTTACTAGAGGAAGGAGGTAGTAGTGAAGAACTGTGCTGCCCAGACTGCCAGACCTCATGGCTTGTTCCAAGTTCTGCTTCGAAATAAAAAACTTACTGTTACTTGGCTCCAAAACACACTGCATTTTAGAGTCCAGACCCACCACATAAGCTATGTCACCACCTGTGCCGCTATACTGGGCCATTTTAAATAACTGTAGTCCCTGTCTCAAATAGGAATAGATACTGTAAGAGACAGTGATCCATTGGAAGTGTTTCTTTAGAAAAGGAAAAGCTAGCAGAATGAAAAAGCCTTACCTGAAACTGAACACAGCTGCAAGAAGTTTGTCTTGCTTCTTAAAACTGAATTCAAAGAACACTACAGCGTTTTCACAACCACTACCTTAAGTAAGAAAAAACAAGACTGCTGGTTCGTAATACCATAAAACTGAAAACTTGAATACAACAATTTACTTGGAAATAAACTGACACAGATGCCAGTTTCCATGTTTAACATTTGGCATGGGGCAGGAGATGTGTTAACAAACTCCCTTCAAGCCACTGTTCTAAGAAATATTACCCAATTTATTTAATCCTGGTGTGGATTTCTTCACACTGGTCTCCCAAGTATAAACTATGCAGAGCCATGGAAATATATTAATAAGTTACCAGAAAATCTTGTACTATATTTAAGTTCCACCAGTATGACCAGATACATTTCGAAGGACCAAATGAAAACAGGCTTTATCCAAGGCCCAAATATGCCTTCTCTAAAGCAGGCTAGGAATAGAATGTAGGAACAGTATATACCTATATCACATATATTGAGAGACAGGCATATTTATGTTTTTCAAAATGTAGTATATGTATATTACAATATTGGGGGTGGGAAGAGAGCAATCCATCTGCTAAGACTACTCTAAAGCTCACCTTAAACAAAAAGCACGGTTGCTGAACCAGTATAAACACAATCTAAGGCTACCTAACTCCACTGTCCCAAAAGCATGCACCTGTCAGAAAGGGTGCGTGACCTTCTGCATAAACACCGGGGAGCAGCCAGAATAAATCTAGATGGTCAGCAATACCTTAAGCACAAGCGTTGCATAGAGAATAGCTTTTAAACAAACTTTAACAACATCTCCTCTTTAATTCCACAGAAGTGGTAAGTATACAAAGTCAAAACTGTAAGAATGAGGCTAATCTGTAGATGTCTTCCTTAACAAGACACAAGTTGTGAATTCCTACTATCATAAAGTATATGTATGAAGGGCAAATGCTTGCACTGATTTAATTCCGCATTTTAAAATAAAAAAAGTCTCATTAACCAAACATTTCATAGCATATATTATACTTCCAAGTGGAAAAAAATGGTATTCAGCTTCCATGTGATAACTTTGCAAGTGAGAAGAAGCACAGGCGCCGCTTTTTCCAAGGACTCAATACTCCAAGACACTGAGAAGAACAAATACCACATCTGGGGCTCTATACTTAAGAGTTTTCACTTTGGATCTGATCATCAAGCCGAAGGTTTACTTGATAATTTCACTTGAAAACAGTTTAAAGCTTTAGATGGTCTACATATGTCTTTGTCCACAACCCAAATGCAATATTGAGTTGTCCAAGTTTTTAGAAGATTTTCTCAAATACGAACTATAAAACTTGAACATACAGTAGCTTGTATGACATGCCACTGTCAATGATGAATTGCTTCATCACCTACAAAACATCCCCCACACACACAGCTCCCACCCAATGCACAGGAGCTTAGCCCTGCTGTGTTGCAAAAAGTTTGAGTATTCGACTATATCAGTAGTAATGAATACTCAGAAAATTTAGGGAGAAACAAACGAAACTTAAGAATTTTCCCTGGATGGTTTCCATATTGCTTTTCTTCACTTCATGGCATTGAAACCACCCTTGATTTTTACATGATAAAAGAAATCTGTGGAACTAATCCTAGAAACCTCTTTCTGTTTCCTTGCTTAACACCTCCAGGCGACAGAAAAGACAAAATGCTTCATTTGCATCCTTAAACATTAGAAACTGCGAATGAGCCTTTTCAGCTGCAAATGTTATTGCATCTACATTTCCAGAAGAGAAAGAAGGTTAAACAGCCTACTCAGGTTTATGTTAACTCGTCTCTTTTTAGCACCAGGAGCAGCACAAAGAGCAGAGAATGGGGAAGCTTAACAGCCCAACCTCTTTCTTCATTAGGTTCAATTAGATCCTGGAAATGGATATAGCTGCTGATTACACGAAGATAAAGAGAAGAAATCAGGTATGCACAAAGGAAATGGCAAACACTAACAAGTGTAATCTTAGTCTTCCCAATCATCTAGCCTCATGAAGACCATTTCATTTTTCATGCAACACAAGAAAGTTCTACCGGTTGCATGACCACACAGGATTTTTGCCTGATGTAGAGTCAGCATTTGTTTAATCATTAATACAAACCTTTAGTTTAAAATGTGATGCGCCAGTGTTGCACAAAGCCATCCTGAACATGCTAGTAAAGTAAGAAAGGTTCCTTGCTTGATGTGCCACGTAGTACTCCACCTTATTAAAGAATAAATTTGAGCCACAGTCAAATAGCCAAACACCACTGTTAAGCTACTCTATTTCACAATACAATTAAGTACAATTTATTTTTCAAGAGTAGTAGATCTAACTGGCAACTTTTTTTTAAATAAGGATTCAACCTAAATGGCATTTTTAATTTCTTTAGAGTGAAAAAAAAACCAAAAAAACATTTGGAATTACTGTACCAAATTAAGTAGAGAGAGTTAGCAACACTTTATCTTCTACACCATTTGGCTTCCAGGCTGGAAGAAAAGTCTTCAGCTTGGCAGGGAATGCTTAATGAGATGTTTAACACAAAATGTACATTACTCTAAATGAAAAGCAGGCATTCATAGAGAAAAAGCAGGACAGAATGATGAGAGGGAGAAACAGGGGAGCATCCTGCTAGCAAACCAATACCTCACATTACCAAGGACCCAAGTTTATGACATACACAAACTTTTCTATATCAAACTATCAAACTGTAAGTTCAGTAGGGAAAACAAATGGTATAACACAGTTCAAAAACCTAAATGTTAGGGCAGATTACGAAAACGCATGGGCACAAGATGTACTCTTTATACAACCATACTATTCCTCCTGTCCTACAGATGCATGTGAAGCTCTGCAAACAAATATGGAACACAAACATATAGCCTCAGAAAGTGCACTTTGCAGTGCCTTAGCCCCCCCCCCCCCCCCAAAAAAAAAACAAGAGAGACAAATGATTTTACATTGAGCTTGCAGTCAAAGGATATTCATTGTACGCTTGAAAAAAAAGCCCTTAATAAAAAATCAGAACCTGGAGAGAAAAAAAATCACGCTGAAAAAAATCTGATTTTTTTCCAGACATTCTACAGTGCTTCAAAGTTAGGTGACCATCACAATACTTATACTGCACATTCAGAAACCAAATTAAAATTTAATATGACCGTCCAAGCTCACACCATCCTGAATTTACTTATGAGTTAAGCACCAGGAACACTGTTATTGATAGCCAAGAAGGTAAGTGACCCTAGAATCATCTTGCTAATAACCACCCTGCATAGTGAGAAACAGAAATATACTGAAAAATATACTGAAACTTGCACACAAGTATACTGAAAGGTGTTATTTCTCAAACACTGTAAAAGACAAAGACACTGAATAAACAACACTTCATAAAAACAAGGGTGTTAAGACCACTGCCCTGACTAAATACTGACATGGATAACGCCACTCTACCCACCCAACAGCTCCCTTTTCTCAGCTGGTGGGTATAGTTTAGGATCTTCCCTGTCCTCACACGAAGGCTACCGAGTTACTTCCTGTCAAATAGCTGCATCCCTGATATAAGACAAGGTGGTATTTCTTCAGTAGATGTAACTGTCCTCAAACATTTGATAAAGACTGTTTGGAAGACCTTCAGAAAGAGTTCATAAGGATGCCAGGAGCTACACTACAAGATGCAGAGCAGACCAGTGAGTTGACTTTAGGAAACTGGAAGCGTCGACATCTTGTTAGTAAATTGGAGTTATTTTCCCACAGAGACATTAAACAGCACTAGATTTAATTTCTGACATTCAAAAAAACAACATCATATGGTAAATAGGCATATTTATTCAAAAATAAATATCAATCTGTCAATCACATTATAAACATTAGTTAGGAGCTAAACAAGCAGTGAATCATTGATATGAACAACAAAAAAGTGCACATGCACACATTTGTTTGTTTGGGTTAGTTTGTGGGTTAGTGTGGTTTTCCCCCCACAAACCAGGTTTAATTCACTGAACCAACACACTGTCTTCTATCAAAGCCAGCATATATTGACCTCGCAGTTACTAAATACACACAAGTAAGGATAGGACTAGGGCAACAGTTGCTCAAAATTAAAGCCATTTTAAAACGCCAAGGACAGGATGCTGTCCCTTGGTCATAGTAAAGTGTCACGCTGTGGGTAACAGAGGTACTGCCATGGCAATGGTGACGAGATGACTGACACAGGAAGTGGCTGCAATCTATAATGGCAAGGGAAACTAGAAGAAGGTGATCAAACACAGCAATGGGTAGCCCAGAGAGGCTGTGAAGTTTCCATCCTCAAAGATATTCAAAATCCAACAGGACGTGGCCCTAAGCGACCTGTTGCAGTTGATCCTTTTTTGAAATAGGGACTAGATCACTGGAGATACCTTCCAAATTCATTTACTCTATAGCCCTAAGAGTAGAATATCTGGAAGATTACTGGTTTTGGCCAGGTGAGGAGGGTTACAGCAACAAACAGCAAACAGAACTTGGCACAATCCTTGCTGCTAAAAAACAAAACGAGACCCTCTAAGATTGCATGGGATAAAGGGATATGGATCTTCCTACTGCATCTCTCAGCCTCCATTTCCTTAAGAGAAAGCAGAGCCTGGTCATACTGATCTTTCTTCTGTAATCCCTGGTGGTGCTGCTGCCTCTAGCCATTTCTTTTTTCCTACCTCTGTACTAAAGTATGCTGCTCCCTTAGTTGTGCAGACAGAAGTGATATGCATTAGTTGAGTGAAATAATTGTTTTAAACAAGAAGTCCCGTCCAAAGGTTCCCCATCTCTGAAAGACAAGCTCATCCAATTATATTCGGAGGTCACCACAGGATGCAGCACAGGGCTGGGAAGACACAGCTGGAGGCAAGCAGGGGCACCGGCACTACTGTGAGAGCACTTGGGAGAAGAAACTAGTCTGAGGGAAGGAGGATGATAAAGTATATATACTACATATATTCTATAATGCTCTCTCATCAGGTGAGCAAGCATTAGTGTACATATGGGATAACATCAGACAGCATGGCCATAGTAAAAGATACCACTTCACAGAATTCTGTTAAGCACTACTGTCTTACCTCCTTCACTATTTACTTCTAAGAGGATGCATGTAGCAGTATTAGTAATAGAAGATGTTCTTATTTAAATCTTACACACGGTTCCTTGGAGAAATCTGTGGACTAATTACCGTGCAATGAAAGATAACTAGCTTTTACCACTGCCCACTGAGAGAAGCCCAATACACTGCATTTAAGCAAATGAAAAATTCATTGATTTTTTTTTTTCCCCTTTGGAAAGTATTCTAAGAAAATTCTGAGTTTTTTCTGTATGTTCTAACAGCTGATTTAGTTCTTTGGTATTTACATAGTTCCCCCTCTGATTTCTGTTTATGCTCAACTAACACAATGATGTTTTAAATTAGATATCATAGGCAGAGATGTGTGCAATTGTATTGTCCTCTTAAATGCAGATGTTCAAATAACATTAAGAAAACAGGCTCAGGTGCTTTTGTAGCCAAACCTAATGGAAAAATAGTACTCTTAACTTTATTATCTTTAAGTAATGAGACTTGTATATACAAATTCAGATTTTCCACCAAACCCCATTCTTGGTCTCACATATTCTTACATAAATCAAACAATCAGATTTGGCCCTTTGCCTTCACTTTAAAACTAAAAACAAAGAACTACGTGTGATCATCAACACCACTAAATATTACAAAAGTTTCAAGCTATTTTAAAACTATGTGTATTATACTTCTTGGGTAGCATGAGGAAGGAAGCGGAACAGGGCATATTTAAATCTATAGAAAAAAATGTGATGGAACAGTGGTATTACAACACTCAGTGCTACAGCTTTGGGATAATAACCTCCCATTATCTCAGTGTCATAAATAAAACAAGTCAATAATACGTATCGATATGTAGAGAATTTATAGACACTTATGAAGCAATCTATGAGATCCCCTTGTGGTCCTGCTCCATATGAACCACAACCACTCTGAGCTCAAGATGTACTATGACAAAAATATCTACCACATGTTTTTGAATAGGACAACCTCTGGATCTGAAAGGTAACTTGGGTCTGGTGGCTAAGGCTGGAACAGCTTTTTGGAACATACACAATCAAGTTCTTCCCTCCCCCTCCCAGCAGATGGGCTGCAGAGTTGGACAGTCTGGCTTCTCTCGTGCTGTAAAGTAATTAGACAAACAAATCTGGATTCTGTAAATAAGCATGTGCTTGAAATTAAGCATGCTTAAACAGTTGCAGGATGAGGGCCTAATTTCAAAATCTTAGCCTGTAGAAGTCAGCCTATTAAATGATGGTAATCTTTCTGGAAAGACATTTCTTTCTTTTCTAAGGTTCCCACAGAAAGGGGGACAGAAACTTGGTTAAGCAGAGACTAGTCAACTATCCAATTTTTTCCTGTATTTTTTTAAATGCAAATGGATGTCTCAGGAGTGCTTAAGATAGTAAATAAGAGCACTTGGAAAACTTTTTCTATTTGAGCATTTCAGCTAAGTTATATGCAAATGGTGAAATGCAACAAGTTCCAGAAGTCCAACCTCTAATTTATCCACTGGGCTAGAATTACTTCTAAATTCTTAGCAAAACGTATTTTTATTTCTGAATTGGATGTTGAAAAGCATGTGCAATTAGATGATGTTCCTCGAAGCTGAAGAAAAAAAAATCCTTAAAATTAAAGGCAGAATATTCTCTGAGAGATTGGCGGTGAAAAAGCAACCATAAGTATATACAAAAGGCCACATTTAAAGAAAGTGACTTTGTAACTTTATCTGAAGCATCAAATACACCAAAAAAGTTTCTTATCCTGCTTCTTTATACCCATCAACATTGTGTAGGACACCTGTAACAGACACATCCTGGACTGAAACAAATTGTCTTAAACACACTTTTTCAGAATCTGCCACCTCACCACCTACATCCTGCACCCAACAAGAGAGGCAATGAGACAAGGAGAGACCACGACCACTTTAGTAGCTGAGACACACATCATAGCACAAATACATGCAGGGAACAAACACAGGATGCCAGAACAACTCTAACCCCGACATGCTGTAACTCTTGAAAGCCCAATTTTACAGTTCTTAAGTCCTTTCAACATCCTTGTGGTCACCTGCTAACAATATAACAGGTAGCAGCAAGAGGTTTGTTCTGATGGGCTCAGCCAAAGAGGGAATGAATAGGAAATTTAATTGCCAACAGCTAGAAGTGCTGTACCAGTACTAAGTCGTTCTAGTGCACATTCTGCCACAGAAGAGTGGGGTCCTGACCTCCAGGCTTTTCATTTTTCACACCTAGTCCACTGCATTTTGCTGGTGCTAGCATCAACTCCTCTTTCGGGGTTACTTTTAAATTTGCTCTAGATGACTACATAAATAGTAGTCCCAGCACAAGGACAATGGCAGGAACGTGTGACCAGGGCCAACATCTCCTTGAAACAGCAGGAAAAAACTTTAGCTTATGGATATTGTGAAACTGCACCTTTGCACAAATATCCACAAGACAGAAGAGGGCATTAAGGCTCCCATTCCTCACTTTGCAGAACAACCCAGGTACCACAGCAGGACTTGAAACATTCACTCTGGAGTCCCAGAAGTAGGAAAGGCTAGAAGAGAATGGAATTTACCATACAAGATCTATATCATCCTCCTAAAAAGTAAATAGTCCCATCATCAAAATATCTAGAATGATTAATACTACCTGTTAATCACCTGTGAAAAAAAAAAATAATAATCTTTTCCCAGTTCCTAAACAAGGATACCTTTCATTAGGTAAAAGGTGAGAGAGACCTGCTACAAATTAGAGATTTCAGCTATTGCTGAAAAACATTTCTGCATCAGCAGAACTCCTTCTCCAAGCCTTATCCTTAGGGCACTACCTGAATATTCACTGAAACGTGACATACAAAAAGCCTCAAACGGATGCAAAGTAAGCATGATATTACAAATGTAAAGGATTAGTTTGGCAAAGTTTTAAGACAAATAAGAGTCACTACTTCTAATGGGAAATTCTTGGTTATTTTAAATATGGTGCCAGGATGATCTCTCTACATTAGCCTAATACAGGATTTCATTAACTGCTCAGAGGCAAGTTAAATTTATTCCCTGCCCATACCAAAATTTCAGTCTGTGTATATTTTTGAACAAAACACAATCTGAAGAGTGTATTTGTTAGCTTCTATGTGTAAAATTGATGCTCATCATCTCTCCAACAAACTAGAAATTCAAACACAAAAAACCAAAACTAAATGTGTACTGAGAAGAGAGCTGGAGATACCAGCTACGCAGAAACAAAAAAAAAAAAAAAAAAAGAGCTAATCTGACAGAAGATACTCACATACCAAAAAGAGTTTATGACTTAGAGCTGGTGCTTAAGGTGGACTTTTTTTTTTTGGAAGAATGAACAAAGATCCTGGCTCCCAAGATTTTCAGTACAGGAAAGAAATGCAAAAATAAGGAACTCATTACCTCATGTCTGGAATAAATAATGGTTTTCACTCTGAATATAAATACATTTCAAAAGAATTCAAAAATATTTTGTATAGGAAGGGGAAGTTCCAAAAATGCAGAAATCAAGACCAATACTGTCGCTCTTTCCCAGTCAGCTATGCTCTCTAATTTTAAGGACCACAGTCCCTAATCCTGTAGGTTTTTATGAATTACTATCAAAAGCATATCTTTTAAGAAAACAAAATAAAAGCTACATTAAGTAGCCTATTAAGCTTATATCGCATCATAAATATTTGAAGTTAGAAAATTCTTGGCCTTTGCTGCTCACTTTTTAAACCAGGTTTCTGCTCAAAAATGACTATATATGGAGTGCACAAGACTGTTCCCATTGGACAATCTTGGCAGGTGACTTAGAAAAGAGGAGAGATACATGCCCATACCTTTGTATACTGCTTTGCCCGGCCACAAGGCCTGCTTGCATTTCTCCATTTTCAAAATAATGGGGTTGGTGGGGGTTGAGATTTTTTTGTGGGTGCAGGGATTAAAGTTTCCCCATTCAGAGGCCCAGGCTTTTCTTCCCTGTTTAACTTACTCCTTTTTATTTTCCTTCAGATGCTAACAGAATTGTAAGAAGAGGGGGGGAAAAAAGGCATAAACCAGCTTTTCACTACACATGTGCATCTAGCACAATGGGGATTTGGTTAGCACATTTAGGTTCTTTGGATTCTGCTCTAATACAGATAAAGTCAACAACAGACATTAGTGATACTGTAGTATAATTACATTTACTAAACTTGCAATATCCACCATTACACACTTAAAATAAAAAACTGAGTGTCATTTAAGTGTTAAACAGTCAAAAACTTGATTGAGGTTACAATCTAGTTGTGTCTATCTTTGCTCTTTCAAATTTTTGTTCAGGTCCAGGACTACATTTTCACTGCTATTTATTCTGCAGCATTACATCAAAAAACACATATAGCAATCCTTGCAAAGAGCAAACCTCTTTGTTGCAGGTGTATGAATGGTTCATATAAGAACTCTTGCTGATCACAAAATCAGAACTACATTGTCTCTATAGATCTCAAGCTCTTCTTCCAATGTATTATATTTCAACCAGTTTATGTAAGCATACATATTTCAAAGGTATTTTACACTTTGTCTTATGATGATTCTCTTATAGGTCCAATTATTGCACCTTTACATGAACAGATTGAATACACTGGTGAAAGGACAGCTTCTGTTTTACTCACTCATACAGGGTTCTAATTCCACAATAAATCTGGAACCCATTATTTTAATTTCTGAAGAAAAATTAATTTGATAGTGTTTGATATATTAAACATTCTTGTCTTGGTCTGAATATATATACCATTTGTACATATTAAGATATGCCTTTGCAATCCATAGAGGAGAGTACAGATCTCCTCACATACTTTCTAATAGCCAGTTTAATTTTTTAAAAAGGCATGGAGAATTAAGACCCTTAACTATTGTACAGAAACAACACTATTATCCAGAAAATGCCAACTGCCTTAAATAATGGAAAGTTACAGCATATAAACAGATCTGACCTTTTTTTTTTTATATCCCCATGACACATTTGAACAGTTTCAAAACCCCCTGGAAGATCACACTGGATCCTTGTTCTAAGAAAGTGTCTCCATTATTGGCTATTACAATGCAGATAATGTAGTTTAATGCTAAATTCCTCTAAAGTACACAATTCAAAAAAAGCAACAAGACATACCAACTGCTTGATGCTTAACAGCATTTTCTTTCCTGCCTACCAAAGAAAATCTGTTGTTTTCCATTCTTTAAAAAAATAACTGCTCAAAAGTTGACCTCAAAGTCATCATCCCAGAGCTTTGTGACAATTTTAAGACTCAGGTTCAGGTTCTTGTAGTTTGCAATTGTAAAGCATACCTGATTAATCTCAGTTTGGGCATAATTAGCATAAACTTACTGCATTAAAATACCTGTAGTTTTGTCTGCAATCTTCAGAATATGGTCCAATGTGCATTTGAAACTTCAGGCTGTAAGAGAGTAACAAAGGCCAAACTCCAGCTATCTTCTCACTTATGGGAATACAAAGTTAAAACATGTATCTAATCAAACAGAGAGTAAACAACCAAAAGTTAAATTTAAACTCTTAATACTAACATTAATTATTTTACTTCACTCATTTTAACAATGGCATTCAAGTATCACAGGAAAAAAGGCTACAAAGTTTTATTTATCCGTGCTGAAATCTAATCATTATCTAACATTTTCTTTTGCCAAGTTCCATCTCCATTTCAACTCCTCTAACTTATCCCCGTAGTAGCTTTTCTGTCCAAATATTTTAGGAAGGTTTAACACTCCTAGCAGGTAATCCAATCATCAGATTTTATTGCACTCTAACAGAGCAAGATACAAACACATTACACTAGAAACTCCTTAAAAAGGGAATGTTCTATCATTCAAAAGGGCTCCACTTTCTTTCACTACTTTTTAGAGGCAGTTGCGATGACTGCATTTTTACAGTACTGTGTATAAAGACTGATGTGCTATTACATGACATTGAGAATACCTGGCATTACAAATGTTTCATTCATGGAGTCACACATTGAACTACTCCTGCACTGAATGATAATGCACACTCTACAGAAATTAGCTGGACTGGAATTTTAATACACAAACAAGAACTTTTGGGGGAGGCGGGGTTCATTTGGGGTTTTTTTTCCCTATTCCTCTGCTGCTCTTTACCTGGTTTTAAGTTTTGGTCACAAATTTCCTAGTCTCCAGTTCTGTGGAACATCAACTATGAAGATGGATTTGTGTATTTTTCCTAAATCATACAGTAGTCAAAAACAGAAAAAAAACAAACAAACCCCAACCAGAAAACAGACTCAGGGGGGAGCGGGAAAGATAACGTTTGGGTTTAACTGCACAAAGAAGAATGCCTGGTGTTGAAGTCCTCATGAACAATACTTTTTCCACAGAAGTGTGGCAGAATGCTCAATGATTCAAAGTGGTATAGACTTCAGTGCACGCATGAACATACTGCAGATAAATTGTACTAGTAAAGATAAAAGTGAGACTAATGGAAAATTCAAATTGTAAATTCAAAGAAAAACAGTTCTATAGTTTTCTGGCACTTGGAGCTAAAACAATAGCCTGAATAATATTCAAAACACAATAAGCAAATATGTAGTAACACCACTTCCATGAATACAGTATCTGTACTCAATTCTTTAAGCTGTTCCTTATGGATTTTTTGAGAGCTGTGAGGTATCCAGTGTGTCAGACTTTTTATCTTTTACTTTTTAAACAAAAGCAAATGTTTCACATTATTTTACATGAGAAGAACAGATATTGCACTTAACACGTTTAAGTTACATCGGAGAGGAAAAGCACTCACAAAAGCAACAGGCAAATCACCAGAAATACGCCAAGCAAAAACACTCTAGGAAACCAAATACAAATTTATTTTCAATAGAATCTTTAGCTTCTTGCCATAGGAGCTGTTTGAACCTCCCATCCCTTTCATTGTGGAGGCTACTTAAGAAATTCTATGTCAGTCAGGACCAACACTGAAATACAGCTATAGTAGTCCACTTTAAAAATTCTTGAAAACCTATTTAAGGATGTCAGTAGGGGGTAAATTAAAGCTGTATGCATTAGGAAGCTAATAATTTGAAAAATGTACTGGGGCAATGAACCCTGAAGTTATCAAGCACTGAAATGACTAGAAAAGTGTTTTGTATAGTTGGAAGTTACTAAATACAAAAAAGCTGTTGTAAAAAAAATGCACCTATAATCTACTACACAACCTAACATAATATTAAAATCTGAAGTTTAACAAAATCTTGCAGATAAAACATTAATTTCTTATCATACACACTTTTTGGTATAGTTATAGTGGAAAGGCAGAGCTAGCCTATATGACAGCAGAACTCGTAGTACCCTTTATTCACTCTTTGTAAACACCATTACTTGAATATACTTTTGTCAAATTCTAAATCTCATTGGACTCGTCTTCTACTCCAAGCATTTCTTGCACAAGAATTTCTCTAAGCATCTGCAAAAGGCTAGAACTGTCAGTAAAAAAAATATGAGAAAGAACAGCTGTAATACTGTTTAAATTGTTATCTAGGCGAAAAGAAGTTTCATACAAAAGCTGGACTTGAATCAACAACCCTGAAATCAGAACAGAAGCCATGCTGTACCGTGCTAAGCTTGATATATCATAAGTAATGGCTTTGCCATTCTCATGAAAAAGTTATCCAAATTTCAGTTTATAAGCCACTGAAAACCTCAATTTGCACAACCTTCTAGGGAATTTTGGAGAGACTAGCTGTCAGGTACTATGAAAAATCATTACAACCAGAGCACACTCCACCCACTGGACACAGGATCCAAACAGGACTATCTGAAATTGCTCCTTGCAGTTGGAAATAACTGAAAATGAGGCCACTTATCTCCTGAGCTCCCTATGATTTCTCGATGAAAAAGCCAAGAACAATGCCGACCATAGAAAGATGAGAAAGGAAGAGAATGTGCAAGGAAGTAGCAGGACATGAGCTGAGCAGGAGAGGATCAAGAGCAGCAAGATGTTTTGAGAAGAAACGCATTAATGTGTATAAAATTTACAAATATGCTAGAAATGAACAAAGTTTTCCAGCTAAATTAAACATACATGTGCCCAATGCAAGGTTTGAATATTGTCCAAAGGCAAACACTGAAGAGTGCACACAAAGAAATACTGAGCCTCTGAGTAAGGCAAGAGTCCCACGGAAATAATCAAGCAACTACATAATGCAAAATTGTGGCAATACCTACACACAACCATGAGACCCAAATGAAAGCAGTCTTCATTTGGGCATTTTTATCTCTGGGGTAATCTGTTTTTAAAAAGCCCGATGTTATTTTAACATGGTGGCTTTGAATTTAATACCATAAGATTAAGCACAGCTTGTCAGCAAGATGCCTTGCCCAAAAATCTGGGCAGGGAACTTATTCTTTCTAAATCCCAGCCGGAGCAAATTAAGCTGAACTTCTCTGGGAAGGATAGGTGGAGGTACTACTCTGCAGCACACCTGCTGCCTGCCTTTGAAAAGCAAATTTACACATTGGATTCCTGAGCAGCTCTTTTGTGCTGAGGCATGTTCTATATATACAGACATACACTCACTTTCAGCTTTTGTACATGCAAAAAGCTCACACAATATTTGGGTAGCCCACTACAAAGACCATCACTTACCAAAAGAGGTCACAGTTGTATCACATGGCTGCTACGGGAATTATTTATCTAGATTACTAAAACAGAATCCATGAATAGAAGTAAGTTTTGCAAAATTCAAGTGTTTCAGGTGGGTACCACCTTAAAATAACATGTTCTTTCTGCAAGAAGAATGAAAATATGCACTGAAGAGATTGCAGTATCCCTTACAGATGTTACTCTCCGGCTTCCTAAAAGATGCAGAAACTCATGTATACTTACTGTCCTCCCAAAGACTACCATTTTTTTAATCAAGTTTAGGACACAAAAATTAATGTCTGAAGTACCACATATGTCACAATACCTATTACTTAAATTGTTCAACTTGAGAAGCATCCTTTGAACACTGTAGTATGGGCTGCATGGGTGTAGACTTCACAAGATGCCTGCTACCAAAAGTCTCCTTGAAGGCAGAGATGGTTATGGACTACACCGATTTGGTTGACAAGAGTCTGCCTCTCACTCCATAAAAAGCCAGTTCAAAATTTAGGCTGAGAACAAACAACTCCCTCCCCCCCCAAAAAAAACAAAACAGCCAACCTGTAGGAACATCTTTTACATTTTTGAGGTCAGATCCTGTTCCAAAGATCAAAGAATCATTAATCTACTTAGAGCTACCTTTGTTGCAGTAACAGCTTTGCCCTAGCGTTCAGTTATAAGCCATTCCTAACAGATCACACACAGGTAACTACAAACCACAACTCTTGCTCAATCAAGAAAGGGCTCAAAGGACCAAAAGGCCGCAAGATCCAGAAAGCACACAGTTCACCTGCCTTTAAGAACTGCACAACCCTGCACACAACTACATACAGTAGACAGTGCCTTAGAGTAGAGCTTAATCTTACTTAAATAACAAGGGCTTCGGCACACACAATAGCCACCATTTTTTTTAGTTAACCATCAGGAAGCACATTCAGCCAGGCAGCAGGAGGTCAGAGCTAGAGGACCTATTCAGTAGAGACTAACCCCCCATCCCAGAAGCCTGCCCTTCCATAAACCTGTAAGAGGGAGTCAAAGCTGAAAGCACTCTTCACCTCTTCCCTATTTGATCCATTTAGAACCACAGTCCAACACTAAGACATGAAGCCACAAATATATTATGACAGTTGTCACTGAAAAAAAAAGAAAACAAAACCATTCTAAGTTTGAAGTGTAAAATGTTCTCTCCATTCCTGTGCAAGCTCCATTCAGGCATCCTCTCGACTGTTTGTTTTTTTTTTTGCTGGCCTCAATGCCTCTTTTCCATGTTTAGCTGTAAGCTTTTTGAGAGAGTAAAGAACATGCAAGTGTCTTAACCACAAGGCAAAGTATCTGACACAAGTTTATTCAGAAGAAAAGCATGATTTTCCCCAGTTTTTATTATGAGCCATGAAAAACATCTTGGCTTATAGCCAAAAAATGTCTTTCCAGCAACATCTATAGATATGTCGCTACCCGTTAGCTCATAAACTACTACTTGTTGTCTAGTCACAGTCTCAATCAACTGAGGTTCTGAATTACCACTTCAGATTCCTTCTACATGTTAGCACAGTGCTAAAGGCATCGCTCTTCCCAGACAACCCAAGAAGTAGCTATTTTGCAAATTAACAATAGGAATTCCAAATTTGGCCAAGGCAGCTATGAAAATATTTCTAGCGTGTGAAAAATATTCAAATGACTCTACTTTCTGCAAACATTCTCATTTAAATATATGCACCTAATGTTCAGATAGGCTAATAAAAGGGTTCACAAGTTCTTACACAATGAACTGGCAGGTTTTATTCACAAGAATGTTCTGGAATATCTTTTGCTGTTTTTCCCCCCATTCTAAATGTTTAATGCATTCCCCATCCCCAAACTGTATAATAAGTAGCTTGAATATAAACAGTGTTCACAATACCTTGGAGAGAGAGTGGGAAAGAGTAAGCACCAGCACTCTTTTGCTAGAGTTCTGAAGAACATGTCAGTATGATCCTAACGGGCATCTGGAATAAAAATGCTTAGTTGTCGGTGTACATATGTAAATTTAGCAATACCTATCCTTTTGGACAGAAAATACATGCAGGACTCTCTACAAAGGAAAGTATAATTTCACAGTATAAGTTTCCACCTAGTGCTCAGAAAATAGTGAGAGCAGCTTGGAAAATAGCAAGAATATCACTCCATCAAGAATATATTTAGTTAGTCATATGGTTTTAATACCAAACTAAGCTGTTGCCACATGAAAACATTGATTTTCCCCAAAAAGTTAGCAACCTTTGTCTTGCATCTCAATTGCCAACCACAATGCTACTGCATCCCAACATACGTATTTCCCAATACAGCAGTGAACCACACATATCTTCAAGACAAGTCAGTATCAAATGCGGTAGAGGAAAGAAAAAAGGGCAACAGCAAATATTCACAGATATCCCTGTCATCATAATCTGATAACAAGAAACCGTACAGCCCGTAAGATCATTTGTTTCTAGGACTCACTGCACAAGTATTACTTCCCTGTGCCACCTCTGAATGAGTAAGTAACCTGGTTGGGATGTCTATCTAATGTACCACATTCTCATATTAAGAGAAGACCTGCCAAGAGAAGAATTTTGAGGAGAATGACCGTAGAGGTAGTTACAAAGAAAGAGGGGTTTGATGGTAAAACCTACCTGAAGTAACCTTTCTAGACATCATCTTTGCATTTTCCTGCCACTCCATGCATTACTAATCAGTGACCCACTGGAAACTTCAGCACCCATTGAAAAGCCTGGCAGGGTATTTGGCTTTCAATTCTTCTACTCAGTTTATTCCCAACACAAGTATATTCATCAGGCTTAGAAACAACTCTTGAACAAGGGCAGCTACTCAGCAATGAAATGTAAATTACTGACATGTGCTAAAACCTGGACTTGCCACTGCTAATGAGCACATTAAAGGAAAAAAGCTCACTAGATATTACTGCAACCTTTCCACTTAACCCTATGTGTACTGAAAGCCATGATTTAGTATCA
>NW_009646761.1:2971564-2997562 GCF_000708025.1 Charadrius vociferus | reverse complement strand
CTGATGCAAAAATTATGAAGATGGACAAATGTGTGAAACGCCCAGTCAGAAATGCGTGCACACTGATAGCAGTCTTATTTTTAACCTAAGTTTCATGAAACTGTCCAAGAGGTCAGTAAAAAAAAAAAAAGTCATACACACATCCTGACATACATAAATTGCTAAGTTTACAAAATTAATGCTGTCAAATCCTAGGTGATCAAATAAAACATGATTTGCTGTCAACAAGCCCCAAAGTTAGGAAGACAACTTGTAGCAACTTTTTTTCTTCCTATTATGCTCACACATGGGCTGGCATTCAGGGACCAAGTGAAAAGCAGATGCTAGGTTCTACACAAAACACATCCCCTAACTTTAGGACATCAATTTTAATATTTGTGTTAATTCAGAACTTCATTGTTTAAGACAATACAACTGCCAAGTATTTTAACTATTTTCCCCAAAAACACATGCCTAACAACTCCAGCAGCAATTGCTCAGTCAACCCAGTACTCTAAGTTAGTGTTATTGATCACTATCATTCAGTCTGAAATAGAAATGAATGAAACATGCTGTGCAAATATACAAAGCTTATTTGTAAGCCAACCTTCAAATAGAATTAAACATAAAATGAAAAGGCAAATGCATTCATAATAATAAGTAGGAAGTCTTTTAAAGTTCCAGGGAATTCTTGAAAAGATTTGCAAAATGACCCACTAAACACAATTAGGCAGCTGCACATAATCTATTAAATCCTTACTCTTACCTGGGGGTCATCATTACTGTTGCACTGGCTAAAGGCTTTCTTTGACAAAAACAGACAAGCCAGATAAGTTACTATCAAATAGTGCTTATGTTTGTCTGTGTTCATAGATTTTTGTTTGTTTGAGCATCTCTGCTATGAGGAGAGGCTGAGAGAGCTGGGACTGTTCAGCTTAGAGAATAGAAGGCTCAGGGGGATCTCATCAATGTATAAACACCTGAAGGAAAGGTGCAAAGAGGACAGAGCCAGGCTCTGTTCAGTGGTGCCCAGTGACAGGACCAGAGACAATGGGCACAAAGTGAAACTCAGGAGATTCCCTCTGAACATCAGGAAACACTTTTTTCACTGTGAGGGTGGCCAAGCACTGCCACAGGTTTCCCAAGGAGGTTGTGGAATCTCCATCCTTGGAGATATTCAAAAGCTGACTAGATGCAGACCTGGAAACAAGCTCTGCTTGAGCACAAGTGTTGGACCACATGACCTCCAGAAGTCCCTTCCAACCTCAGCCATTCTGTGCTTCTCTGACAAAGATTGGATTTGATATCTAAAGCAGAAACTGGGTCCAACTGAATTATGCATTCTACAACTACAGAGTAAAAATATGCAACCAGCCTGAAGATATTGTAAACACTGCAAAAGACATGCCTGAACATAGCTTGCCCTAAATCCTTTACAGCTCCCACTGTTGCTATAACTGGTGCACCTACATACCAGTTAAAAATAAAATTGAGCTCCTCACGTGTTTCAATGCACTTTCAGTAACCAACCGTATCTGGCATATTAACAGTGATCCCCTCAACATGCAGAGGTAACTGGAACAGTTCTCAGAGACTACAGAAAACAGTGACCCCAGACAGACTAGACAACCACCTCTTGCTCAGGAAGCAATTTTGAAACAAATGAATCCACAAGTGAATCCTGTAGTATACTGAACAAATAAGTAGGTTAAGTCTTACTGCTGTAGAAACCACGAAGAATATTTGAGCACTTTGCATTACAGCAGCAACATAACACTCTGTACAGGTATTAAATACCTATGGAAAAGTTTTAATCAAGACATACACAACACTATAAAAGGAACCAACCAGCAACATAAAAGAAACCTTAAGTTTATAGAACTTTGAGATCAAGTTTAATAGCTCAACATGATTATAAGTACTAGTTTCAGGAAAACACTTCCTGAAGTATGATTACAGTCAAAATACCCACTGTGAAAAACAAAGCCCCCCTCCCCCCCCGCCAAAAGTCTGCCCTGTCCCCGATAATAAGTAATCTTTAGAAGCACGTTAATCGATAGCCTTTTGGCTAGCATGGTTTTCCACAGCTAATGTAGAAATCACTCAAATGCCTTTCAAAGAGTTGCCAGTCATGATCCTCCCTTCATGATACTCCTTCCTGGTCTCAGTAGATCCATTAGGGGTCAAGTATCAGAATCTGATCTGAAAGTGTCAGAAAGTAGGAGCTATTACTCCCCTAAAACTCAAACCAGAAAAGCCAACTAAAGAAGGGTATGAAGAAGGAATGAAGACTCAGCAGAACACCTTATTCTTACGTAAGAGTCACTAAGATAGAGGAAGACACAAATACATAGTGTCATTTATTGCAAAATATAAGTGTCTTCAAACTAAAGACACTTCTGCAAGTAAATAGAGGAATTTTCCCCCTTCCCTCTAAAGTAATTATCCCCTAGCCTTAGGAAGAAGGACATTTAGTATGTTCGTATCCTCATGTAACACATCACAATCAGTAACAAAAGCCGCTGAGTACAAAAATACAGTATGCTGTAAGACATCATCTTTCTTGGCTAGTAAAGAGTAACTTCAGTAGACAGATTTTGGTTTGTAACTTGCTGCAATTAGTTTTCAACTACAGAAGAGAACAGAGGGTAAAACAGAATTGGGAGAGGGAAAATTATTCTATCACATACATCACTGCTTCAATCTATTTCAATTCTGTAATACTACACAAAAATCCATCCCACCACTAAGTTGCATTCATCTTTAGAGTCAGAATTTTCTTGACATGCATATTTTCAGAAGAATATATAGAAACCCTTAAGTATGCAATCTGCAATGTAAAACTACTCAATGCATATCATCCATCACTATAAAATAAATTCTTTCTTAAAATGCAGGCAGAAACCAGGAATGATTAAGGAAGCATTGTTTTTGTTGAATTGTAAGCTGAAGCTTCATCTGCAATGCCAAAGTAAATTAAAATCCACAGGGCAACAAGAGTTCTTATTTCAAAGATGGATCATCTCTTAACTCTTCCAGTCTAATCCAACTCCACTGGTATCAATGAGACATTTAAAACTGATTTGGAAACAGAGAAGGACATCACATTTGCAAGGTCACCACAACAGCTTACATCAATTATACTAGAATAAGGCAAAGTAACAAATCACCTTAGCTCAGAATGGACAGAGTTCCCCATAACCAGACATCCTTGTCTGCATCACTGCAAATCAGTAATAGAATAAAAAGGCAGAAAGTGAAAGGAAACAATATTACCTACGTAAAAAGAGAATTACATGGCATTCCACTTGCAAGCCTTACAGCAATGAGGAAACACACCACATAGGCATATACAGTTGTTAATATTGTGGAAACAGAGCAAGAAGTTATTCTCACAACCAGACACGGCAACAGTGGAAGAAATCAGACAGAACAAAGCATTTCAGAAGCAACGTGAAGAATTCCTGTAAGCCTGGAAATAAGTGCTATTCCAGTGACACTACATGTCAAGAAATAATGAGTTTTTACAAAGCAGGATTCCACAAATACATTCATCTGCAGAACCACACACCCCAATAAGCACGCCAAAGTGCTGCTATTGAAAGGCATCTCATGGGAAATATTAAATGACTTATGATAGTCCAGATAGGCAAAATCACTCTAATGTATTCTTTAATCACATGCACAGCATTAAATCATTCCAGAAGTCATGCAAGTCTACAGCTCATCCACTGAGAGTCTCAAGTTGCAAGACATTACTATTTAAATCAAGAGGGTGTTGTTTGCATTTTTTTCTAAGAACAGTTGCCCATGTTAAAGCTTTCAACCTAAGCCACTTTAAGAAAATATGTAGCTTTAAAAAAAATGAGTTAAAAATAAAGTCTTACTCTAAGTGAAAACAAATACAAATAGCTCGACTGCCATGTCAGAGGAAGTTGCCCTAATGAGGAGATCAAGGGGAAAAAAAAAAAACAACCACACACTAAGAATACGGAGTTCAGGCAAAAGACTCAAAAGGAAGGAGAGTCTTTTTGTCACCAATCACACAAATCTTTGGCAAAACACCACCCTGCATCTTTAAATACATGCATATAGGTTATACACACATATATCCACAAGACCTGGGGGATATGCACTGTGAGACTTGGGTTTGTTTGTTTTGTTTGTTTTTTTTACATTGAGACGTCAGACTTCATTTGAAGAGAGTACTCTAGCTATATACAACAGTTGCTGAAGATTTGGAAGGTGCAGTAGAGTAGAACTGGCATCAATTTGTTCTGTAGCATAGGCAATCTTAAACAGGACACTGATGACAACATAGGCAATCATACGCTTTTAGCAAGGGTCTGTGAAGTTTCCTACAGTACAGGAGTAATACAGCCTTCCTACTTCCACACTAGGAAGTGCCTAAGCAGACAGTTCAGATGGCTCAATTTCATTTTTCTAGCTCCCACGCACTAGCAGAGGAATAGTAATGACTGACAAATAATGCCCATGATTTAATATGTGCATTATTTGTCTTTCCCGTGGATTTCACACAACCTGATACTGCAGATGATTTAGATTTTTGTTTTTCTATGACAAAGACTATGTGGGATTAAATACAAGAATACAAGTAGCATTCAGAACCATTCTGCCTCAAAACAGTAAGCAGTCATGCATCGATGTTACAGGTTCACAGACAGAGCTTTTCTGGGGGGCAAATTGGTGACGTGTTCACCTAGACAAGTACATTGCCTAACCTTTATCACCCAGTAGAGGTATAGTCTCCAGTCTCCATCAGACAAAGCACCTTAAGCCACCAGAGGCAGTGGTGGTAGGCACTTAGACGCTTTGGTAGGCAATGACATACTATGTATTGCAGGACAGAGCAAGAAACCCACATTAACAGCTCTGTCTGCCCCACTCCTTGAAGGATACAAACTTTGCCATAAGCAGATTCTTGACACCAAGCTTCAAAAGCTGCCTTTTTTTCAATTACCGCTTTGCAATTTGGAAAGCACAAATGCTAACCAGTCACATGAATTGCCAGGTAGGAAGTCAATGCATGTGGGAAGAACATAAGAATTATACCAAATGCTTCTCAAAAACATAACATCCATTGAATCATGATAAAGGAACTTCACAATTTGCTTACAAATAACAAAACCGTTCACAACAATTGTAAGGAAACGTTGCTGCCTTTAAGAGTTTACATTTTAAAAGGTGACAATCCCATAATTAGCTGTGCACAGGGCTATGGATCCACCTGCACAAATTTCTTCACAGGTCAGACATAATCCTTACAGAAGATGACATACGCTATTCTTTCTTCTACCTTTTCCATCTCAAACTTAACAGCCATTTACAAACATGCGATCAACCATTTCCACATACAGTTTGCCCATCTGTTTCAGACAATAGATTGTTGGGTTTTGTTTGGGGTTTTGTGTTTGTTGTTGTTTTTTTTTTAATTCCACCAAGAATGTTAATCTAGCTTCAAAGGTAACTCACTCTTTTCTCCCCCATTCCCTTCTTCACCCAGGTAAAGAAGGGAGGAAATAAAGAATCGCTGGGACCATGGGCCAATCCCAAAGTATTCAACATGTTGAGAGACCTGACTCGGCACTCCCACCCCCCACCACAACAGCTGCCCTGGAGGTTTGCAAGGGAAGCAAAATGGCAACTGCAGAAAAGTGTATCTTTCAATGACAGGCCAACCAAAAGGCTCATCTTAGTCTCAGGGCTTTCTCTTTGCCAAATTTCAAAGGCCTGCTGCAGACAATAGAGGTGATAGAGCTTCTCACAAGGGTCTGCATTAATTTTATATAATGGGAAATATTAAGCAAGCTAACCTAAATGCAGAGGTCACTATCAAATTCTTCTAAAACATGAAGGAATAAATTGTTCTTGCAGCTCTGCATAGCACCTTGCAAAAGGTATTAGAATATATTTTTTTAATGTTGCAATAGATTTCAACTGCGCCTTTGGAATTATGTCAATACTGAGCATTATGCTATTATTCCTTGAAGGAAGCAAACTGCTTACAGGCAAATGTATTTGGATAAACTACAAGTAACAATTTATGCACCAAGTTTTTCAACTTCAATGTACAGACAATTTTTACAAAGCACTGCAAGAGTTCTAAGTTGAATAGCTGAAACTTCTGAACTAAAATTAGAATGCAAAGATTCTAAGGAACTAAACTCGCTCACACAAGCATGTTTTGTTATTCTACATTATAACTAGTGTTTATCAGCATATTCTTAAGAGTTTTTCAAAAGTTTTTATATTAAAATATTAATCTTTGAGAAATTGACCTTAGAGTCTAGGAAATCGTTGACAGACTCGCTCAATACAAATGCCATGGATCGCTTTTCTGTCAGCCACCAACAGGAACCAGAAGAGAAACACACGAAGGGAGACTGAATCCACCAACTTTTTTATTGGATCACAATGAACAACATGCCAGATAGTCACCTACTCATTGCTTTTTGGAAATTTTGTTTTAGAAACAGCTGATCATTTACTTGTGCTCTCCCTCATTCTAAAAGAGAACAAAATTCAGTTTCTAAAGAAAAAAAAATAAAGATTAGTAATTTTCAATACTCTAAATGTATCCGTCAAATTCTTCACAAGGACTGTCTATAGCTTTGTGCTATTCCATGAAGCATTTAGGCAATAATGAACAAAAAGACATGCTTTTGTTCAAATCACACACAGTCGGATTACATGTGAACTGACCCTCCATGTGTTAATTGAAGACAAAGCTTTGCTTTGAGCTCATTACTGCTCTTACAGACAGATTGGCAAGTTTAAAAAATTTAGTGCATTTCTCTGTTTTCAAATGCAGGTAGTTTGTTTTAAACGTACAGATGCACACCAGGAAATAAGCTCAGGTTTCACAAGTTTCATGACTACTTTTAGCACAAAATAGCAAAATAGTGGATGTGCAAAGAAAGGGATAGGGAGAAAGAAAACAGAACAAGAACACATCTTCGGCAACTTCACAACAGTTTTGTAACATTTGTTACAGGCTTTAATAAAGATAAGAAAGACGAGGCAACTTTTCCTCCTAAATATATTATTCAGGGTGTCTTGAAAAAAAGTAAGCAGCCTCAGTGATAAAAAGACAGATCGTTTCACCAATACTCACCAGGGGTTTGATATTCTAGAGCCACTGACATGAAGGGAAGCATGACTACGTCTTGAGACTTTAAATAGTGCATTTCGGAAAGCAAAGCAGAACTTTATTATATTTATAGAGACCAGAATACATCAGGTTTCTGAAACATAATTGAAAGCTATTTTGAGACTGTAGCACCAACCCAAACTCAAACATGTTTCTAGTCACCAAATTATTTCAGGAATTCACTGTTCCAACGATATGAGTGAAAAGATGAGAAATAGGAAGGGAGAGAGGATCTACAGGAATGTTTGTACTTCCTCCATTTCTGCTTAATCCTGCCAAAAAAAGTGTTCCAGACTGTCATGTCACCAATATTGTATTTTGCATCACCAAATAATAACCAGATTACTAGCAAATGTGCCCAGTTTAATGCAATAACTATCAAATTTCAAACTTTGGCAGCAAAATATACAGCAAAATAGTATGAGCAAGCACTTCTGTTTCATTAATTTTTTATTATTAAACAAACAGGAGCTGCCAACTAAAGGCAGTTTTCCTACTGGTCCCATCCAGTCAGAACACAGTTTGTTATAAATTAACCCAGAAATTTTACCTCAAAAAAAAAAAAGGGGGGGGGGGTGTTTAGTACATAAAGCAGAACAGTGATAAAAGCAAACTGCTAAATGGTATGAAAATAACATGTAAAAGATTACCCCAGATTTGGTAAATCCTGGCAAACACCAAGTGTTTAGAATTCCTTTCAACTTTAACATCACCACCACTCAGCAACCAGCAGGATGCATTTCGCATCACACAGAACTTGTACTTGTTTTTATTTAGGGGCTCTTAAAAAAGCACAACTGAGAGGTATAAAAATTTGAGATTTCATTCCCAAATAGTCTCCTTGATGACGAGGTGGTATTCTCTAACAGCAAATAACCAACTAAATACTACGGGTCTGTGCTACAATTAGAACTCAATCCAAAAGGGACGTAGTCAAGGAAGAGATGTGGAAACAAGAACTATTCCACAAATGCTAAGAACAAAAGAGCTATCATTTTATAGAATCACATTCTTCACCTGTGTTTTTACCCTGAATCAAAAAGGTGTAAATTCCTCTCAAAATCAGCAACAAATTTATCTTACTGCCTGTAAAACAAAATGTTTCTTCAGCTACAAGGTTCATTTACTCTGTAACAAAGTTGGTGGCTGCAACAGCTTTTTACTGGAAATTTCAATGTAATATATCCTTATCCTCAGTGAAACCAATAGACAATAAGGTATGATTTGGAGTGACTGCACATACAGCACACACTGAGGACTTTGCTCAAATGTTATGCATGTAACTTTCTTTTGGCACTGCTCAAATTTATAAGCACCTGCATAAAGCTTTTGGAAAAAAATAAAATCAGTGAAAAGATCATATATCAGTTTCTATGATATACAAAAATCCCACTGAAGTAAAGAGGTTGTGAATAATCATTCTTATAAATTCAGACATGAAGTGAAAACAGCACCCACCCTCTTGGCTCTATTTGGTCCTTTCGGAGAATGCAGCTCCACAATACACGACCTCCAGCAGAGAAGCTAGTTTTTAAACAGCTTTCTATTCCCATACTGAAAGTGCAGTTCAGCACCTTCTCAAAGCTGCTGATACAGCTGTTCACCAGCTGTGCTATGAATCACCAAAATGGTCACTTAAAAACAGATACTTTTAACCTAGATCATTTCAGTAACCCAGTTTTACAGAGCAGCCTCATAAACAGCACAGGCACAAGTGAAAATGCCAAGAAGTTCTTACATCCTTGGTAAAGTTCTTACAAACAGGCACCTCCCCTTTTCCCAAAAGAAAACACGGGCTGTAATTACACCCTCAAAACACAAGAAATCCACATGCATAGAAAGCATAAAGAACGCCCCTATCTTAAGGTATATTTTAGATCTGCCTTGCGTTACTATCTTGATTCCTGAGATACCTTGGAATGACTATATGCCACCTAGTGCATCATACAGACAAGCAAATAGAAATAACTTACCAAACGCCTAGCAAATTCTTTATTTTCTGAAAGAAATCCATATCCTGGGTGTACCTTGGGAAAAAAAAAAAAGAAATTCAAGCTGATTGAGTTTTGAAGCCAGCCACCAAATTTGTTAGCACCTTTTCAGACACTGGGGGAGGTAAAGTAGACCACTAAGCATTTAAATTAGTTGAATACTTTAAGAAACTGTCTTAACACACTGATTTATCTGTCCTAAGGCAAGCTGTAAGACTCACTGGTTGAAGAACTGCCATTTCTGTAACACTCATTCCTTACTTGACTTGGGAGAAAGATGCTGTTTGTAGAGCAATGGACACGCTCCCTTTAGTATTTTGCCTTCTGCTCTTTTTAACTCCATTTTGCCACATTTATCTCATTGCAGACTTGTGCGTATACACTCATCCACATTCTTCTCAGTAACCACTATAAAGTACTCCTCACTCCAAAATATTTCTAGCACTGATCACAACCCGTGGTCTTTAAGTCCAGTCATAAGCCTCCTACATCTAGCGACCCTTGCTGGAGAATATAGTTTACTGCCTCATTAGTCTAAGTCATGCCTCCGTAGTGCCTAGTTTGCTATTCACCCCCCAATACACACCTAGCATAACAACTTGAGAGGAGCGTGGCAAAGAGTTTTCATTTCACTTTTCGCAATTCATTGATCCAATGAATTTTTGATCCAGTATACTCTGATAGACAAAAGTATAAGCCATTTTATTCCCCTCTTTTAAAAAGCCTGAACAACTAGGTTCCCTGGTCAGAAACTCAGAGGGATGGAAATAGTTTTTTCTTTATAGGAAAGTTTTTGGCCCCTGAAAGCATCATACCAAAACAACTTCTCTGAAAGAAATTAATGCTGATCCAAACTGTTCCTGAGCAGATATTGTTTCTTCTATACGCCCATCAAATTTTATTTTAATAAACGCTCTGTGTACAGTAGCTCTGAATAATACATTTTATTTCACTGACAGAACAAAGAACATTAGGCATGTGAACATGATTACACATTAGTTTTTCCAACCGATTCCTGGTAAGCTTTGAATCTCTGGCCAATTTGATAGCAGAAAGGCAGAATAGCCCATGTTTACACATATAAGCTAAAGTGCCTTTTGTAAACATTCTGAAACAAAAAAAAATTATGAGATGCACCATTTACCTTACCTTCCTGCGAATAACATTTCTCTAATTTAGAAAGTGATTCAAACTAAGTTTAAGCAAAAGCCTTTTTAGACACACTTTGTAAAACATTCAAAAAAGCCATTATGGCATATAAAGGGTTAGTGCTCAAAACTAATTGGGATTTTTTTTTTTTCCCCAGCAAATTTGGAAATGAACTGAAGCTGCTCCCTGGTGTGAAAGCTGAATCCAGCAGCCACCTGCAGGATCAGCGACCAGTGCTGCCAGATGCTACAAAGCCTTTGATTTCCAGTAGCGATTTCGGACACATTTAACTCATGTGACATGAACTAACTGGAATAGCATATTCAATCACTTCCCCCCCACACCTTTTTTAAAAAAATACAAACTCTGGCTTTTCTGCTTTCTATATATGAAACAGCTGCAGCAGATAGACTCATTCAGACTCACAGCTTGGGCCCTGGTTTTCTTAATGACTTCCATGATGGCATCCATGTTGAGGTAGCTTTTGCTGGTGGGAGCTGGGCCAACACAGACAGCTTCGTCCGCCATTTTCACATGAACCTGAAGAGGCAATATTCTGCATTAACAGATGCTCCCAGCAAAAATAATTACTATCACCCTGAAATATGCACACAAATCTGATTGTTTCAAAGACAATTTACATACCATAAACACTAAAATACACACCGAAATTACCAACATTGACATACAAGAACTCGCACAGTAACATTAAATCTCATTTCATTTAACTCTGAGCTTAAGTCACTGTCAAAATGTTTTATTATTCCAATATATTATTTTGAATTTGATTAAATAAATCATGACAAATATAATTTTAGCTTCCTATACTGATCATCTATATGTAAATTCAGACTAAAAACTACTTTGTTACATGTAACCAGGGTAGTCTAATATCTTAATACTTAATAACAAACATTCATGACCAGTTCTAAGCAGGCTCCCCAGGAAGTTGGGGATAATTAGAGTGAATTGAATGAAGGGATGCAGTGAGTGTCCCTGCACAGCATCAGGTCAGCACCATGCACAAATTAAAGCCTATGACTAAAGAGTTCAATATCACTACACATGAACCAGAAAATCTTGAGAATTATTTAAGCAGGCTCGTGTTTGATTCTTAATCCATTGTATCCTCATTTATATGCATTTGCCAAACATTTTTTAGTTAGTCAAATCTGAACTATACAAGAGAGACAAACATTTCCAACATTTGATCAGGAATAATAAAATAGGTTTCAAATTAGAAGTCAGGTTTGAAGTTAGAAGTCTACCCTACAACTCATACGCACACTTATCTTGAAGAGAAAGTTACAAAAGTTTAATTAGATTGGTCCTTAACATGTTTTCAGAGTTCAGAATACTTTTCCTTTAAAGATACACGCAGACCCGAGAAACAAAACAATCCCTTTTTCTTCATTTCTGCTCTTCTTTTGTAAGCTCCCCTTCAGTATGTATGTAAGAAGGCACACCGTTGCTTAAGCTATGTAAGATTATATTAGCTATGTGTCGGTAAAACTTGTTTATATTGACGGTTTGACACTTCCAATGCTTACCAATTTTAAACATTATTTTTATGAAATACTTGATATCATCTTCAGCATTTGAAACTGAGAATACATTGTTTAAAACGGGTGTTCTTTTAGAATATGAGTAGTCACATATGTGAAATTTAAAGTATTTTTCATTAATGAACATGGAATTTTCTTCTTTGTGAGAAGGCATTATTTGCAAGTAGCATAAAGGCTGTCAAGTATGACAAGCTACAGTTAGAAGTAATGTACCCTGCATATACTATTGGCTTATTCCGAAGAAACAAGGCCAGAAAAAAAATCATCTAGAAATAGTGACAAACAGTAGTCAAACAGTATTTTGAATAATACAGTGAGAAACAAATATTCAGGTTAAGTATAACAAACATGTAGAACAAGCACAGGAGTCACTAAGCATTTTATTTTTTTCTTAATGTTTTCCTGACATTTTTCTGAACTTGGAAAAAGTTAGTCCTACCACCAGGAAGGAAAATTAACTTGCCACTTAGTTCCAAGTTCCTTTCTGGGGGCATCTCTTAGATAGCTTCTGAATTTGCTGTATACTTGAGTATCTGAGAGTTCACATAACCTCCTGGAATCACCACACATTTCACATTTGAATTACTGCTTCTGTAAAGTCACAATGGTTTTGTTTTACCACCACAGCATTAGCCTCACGTTAAAAACAAAGTAAAACCAAAAAAAACCCCTAAGTACTAGCACAGACAATCATTCAACAAGATTTTAATGCTTTTTAGTAAGTACACCTCAGCAACTTAAGTCAGTAATCTATTCTGATCAAATGCTATCAAGATTAGCCTGTCTGCCATCCTTCGTGGAGCACTCAAGTACAACAAACAGCACAGCCCTTGGATACCCTCATTTGCATGATTGATTTATATGCTGAAAGTTGTTGTTTTGAATTCCAACATTATTTACATGTCTAAACAAACCTATGTAAGCTTAAGCATCGTTTAAGCATGTTTGCTTTACAAAAACAAAAGCTTCCTTATAGGAAAGGACTAACTTAAGACAGCTAGCTATTTTTAGGTATCAAGAGAAAAACTTCCACACCTCACACACTTCTCACACTGAGAAACCAACAGTCTTACTAGTATCAAAAGTAGCCACAGAAGATACTGCAAGACCATTAGTTCTATACATATAAACAGTCTTCAGCACACATACCCCCCCCATTTTCTCCCCCCGCTTCTCACATGTTTCATTGTTACTTCAACTCTTTGGAGTTTTGACTCTCCCCACATTCCCTTGTCATCTGGCAAATCCACTTCTCCTTATTCACCTTACTGCAAGTTGTCAGTGCCAGTTCATCCTTGTATTCACCCTAATATACCACACATGGATACAACAAAACAGCAAAACAGTACCCATATCACATTCACATTACCTGACACACTGCCCCAGAGAACCAATCAAGTATCTCAAGGGCAAGAAAGAAGTCACCATTCTTCCCCACTAGCCCAAAACCTTCAGATTTTTAGGTTCCGGTGACAGCTCTTCAGTCTACAGATCCTTCTCATATCTACTTTTTTTATAAATTGTTAAGCCAGTCCACATATAATCTGGAAATAGAGATATGTTTCCTCTTAGCAATTCATGATGACAATTCCCCTCTCTAAGCATTTAATTTCTTTCACAACGCACTGTAGCTCATGAAGAATACTCCAAATACCGTAACACAAATACACTACAGAATTTACAGTATAGTCTATGGTAACATAATTACACTAACCATAATTGCTAGCAAACATTACAACAACAAAAGCCATCATTTGAATCTACACTACCAAGCGGCACATAATTCACATGACAATGCAGTAAACCTTCTCCTCTGCAGAAGATGACTTATGATGCAGTATTTCTAGACAGCCAAAAGAATCCAGCAACTCCCTTTCCTCAAGCACTACAAGTTTCATATGTATTTATTTTCAAATTCAAGAGTTGCTTAAGTGCTTGACTTCAATCACACAATCCTAGGTATTCAAAACTTGTCCCTAAACTTACTACAGCTAAAACTTCAGAAGTGCCATTTCTCTCTTTACTGTTTTCATTTACAAACAAAAACGTCAACAAAACAAAGAAGCAAGTCCCAGGAGGTTCTGGAAGAAATGCGATTCCTTCATAAATATTAGAATTGACCCTGCAAGCTCAAGCATGAATGGATAACAAAGGCTGGAAAAAAACAGATAAACCTTAAAGTGTTAAATGGTTTATACAGCAAGTGTTAATCATATTGGGCTACCTGTGCCTCAAAAGATACATTTCAAGCAGCTATAAGGACCTGTTAGAGAATACAAACAACTAGAAATCATGAAATGACACATTTTGTGTAAAAGGAGTTTAATTTCTGTTAAAGTTGTGTATTTGAAGTAGTATATTTCGTAAGGGCTAATTATATCGCAGCAACAACAGAAACAAGACAAGACATTCACCAAAACCTACTGAATCACTATTTTACAACCTCAGTCATCCAAATCCTGTATAGGTTTGTTACACTTTTGGAAATTCAAATCCAAAGCAGTAACAAATACCCACCCAGCCCATCACAGCCTCCTCAGCTCTGCACCTAAGACAAATAAGCTACTAATAATACCCTGGCTTTAACAAGGAGTCCTAGTAGAACATAAGAATGAATACTCCTAAAATAGTGTAACTACTTTTGGATTAAGGTACAAAGACAACTGGACACAATCCGATGTACAACAATGATTTTATTGCACAATTCTTCATTACCACACACAGACACAAGAACAAGCTTATTAATTCAAAACAAACCACACAAAAATGGCCACCTGTTTCCAAAGCTAGTTTAGGTCCAGGAGCCACCTCCACGGCAAGGCACCTAAACCAGTAAATCCTGCCAGATCTTTACACAGCAACAGCTTTGTGTTTCTTCACCATGTTTCCAGCAAACAGGCACGTAAAGCGAGGAGTCCATCAGGGCTGATTAGCCAGCCATTTTCGGCCTGGACTGGTTCCAAGCACCGCTCCAGGCTGCAGCAGCTCTCAGGCTGGAGAGTGCCATAAGGGGTAGTAACAGCAGCAGCGACTGGACTTGGAGATCTTTTTTCTACATTATGTTTCAGTATTTCAGGAGGCTTTATAAACCACGTTTGGTGCCAGGGCTTGGCATCATATCCCAAAAGAGAAATACCCCCATAACCCAAAATTTTGGATATAAGCACCACAAAAATACTCAATGTCCACTTTGTAGGAGATAACCCGATTTAGCAGGGCTGCGCTGAATCAAAGCTCGTAAGTGCCCAAATTACCTAGATTATGTTAGCTCTCCTTTACCCTGGAGGGTAGCACATATACACATTAGACAGCAGCATGCTCTCTTGCCCAGCCATACTCTGAATTTACTGAATCATCCCCTTAATCAAACCTGCATATCAAATAATAATCAGTTTGAGATATCAAAATGAATAGCTTACTACCCAAAATATACGTAACACTCCTAGAGATGCTCTGTTTAACACCGCAGAATCAAGGTAACCTTCTCCAGAAGCCATTCAGCTGCTGCAGATTGCTTGTTTGTAATACAGATTTCAACCAGTCATATTTACATAGACATGCCCCTCAACATTTAAACACAGAAAAGTTTTCTTAGTATGGAAACAGAATGCATGAATGTAGGAAAAAACATTTTAAGGCAAAGAACTAAAATGCTCGTTTTCAGTGCATATGCAATCTATAAAACAATCAAAGACACTAGGATAATTTACAGATCCCTAGCATTATAATTATTCAGTGACTTCAGAGTTTATTCCCTTCTTATAAATCTGATTCATGACAGGAGTGCTTTACTCCCCAATTTGATAAAAACATTATTTTTATACTGATTCTCATCTACTAATTCCAAAAAAGTAAAGGCTGACTGTCATGACAGCCAACAGAGGAACAAAAAATACATCTACATGTGTTTCTTAACGGAGTGCTTAGTATCACTCACATAGTTTCCACAGATGATTTTACATACTTCAGCAGTTTCTGATGTTTATCATGTGACAGATGCCATTTACTTCAGTGTAAATGCCTAATTAACACATACACACACTCACTCCCCCCAGTCCTCCATCTCTGAGGAGGGAAATGTCTGGGATTCCCCAGTGTCCCAGTTTTTCAGAGCAGGTCACCCTCCGCATCCCCCGGTCTCAACACAAGTTGATATTCATGCAGCAGGGACAGCTATACTGAGTTGCAAGATGGATTTTCCCCCAGCTCTTCTGTACTGTTTCAGAATTTATATATAGGGAAACTTATATCTACATATAAAGTGTTAATCAAACCTATGAAGAAATTAAACCTCCATGAAGAGAACACCTCTGTTTGACACACTAGATAAAAACTCAAGTATTGTTTAGACAAAGAAATCTAATCAAACAAGTCATTCTCCTTTTATAGCTCAAATCAATATTACACATTGGAACAACATCCGTTGGTGTAAGTGGATTCACTTAATTGGCCCAAACTGCATAATACGCTCAGCAAGACAAATCACAATTAGCTCAACCCATAAAATAGGGCTAATGAGTACATCTTTTGTAAGGTAGCTAAAAAACCAACCACATCAAATCTTGCCAGCACCACTGCCAAAAGGGACAGACGAAACAGAACAAAAAGCTTGTGGCATTGACCAGTCTTGCTTGAATTAAAAAAAAAAAAAAAAATGCAAAAAAGGTTCAAATTTACTGCTTTGCCAAAAACATATCTTTCATCTGACCTCAGTGTCTTTAGCAGATTCACACTAAAATACACACACCGATAATACAATAAATCTGTGCACATAGTGAGCATGCAGTATTCATACAGCCTTTAAAGTGCTATCTACAAAGAAATACTGCCAGGCAATTACAGCATTTAACCCTAAAATGAAATAATGGAAACATTTCTAAACCACATGAAAAGCGGAACTGTGAAAGCCATAAATAGCATAACTAGCCTGTATTTTCTACATTTATTTTTATTCAGCATTTCAAAAACCTAAATAAGAATTTATGCAAATAAACAAGTCAACCTACAGAAGTCAGCATAAGTAGATTTCTCTGCAAGCCCGTTTTAAAACTTACATTGTTTTAATTTGATGGCCACAAATAGTTATGTGAGAACTAAGGTAAAATAATTCTTCAGTGACCTTCAAACATTAGGTTGGTGAAGGATATTTACTTACAGTTGCCTCCAAGTCTACAATGACTCTCAAAATAGCCCATCTATTAGCATCCACAGGATTAGATCCTGGGATCCAAGAAAAAAAAAAAAAAAAATCAGCATCCTTTCCTCTACTCCCCCCTACTGCCCCTCAGTTTGCCAACCAGTTGAAACTTGAAAACAGCAACAGCCTCACTAACTAGTGGCCTCAAAAATCCAGATTTCAACTAAAACTGAAGAATCCAGGTCGAACTGAATAGTCTTGAAAAGAAAAGAAATACCAACCAGGCAAGGAAGACCATATTTCTAACCAAGACTAAAACAATGCACTTTTCAACAAAGATTTTCATCTGTTCACATTCTCACTTAAACATGAATTTATTTTTGTAACCTTAAAAGGCAAGAAGTAATCTCAAAATTCTCTCTCCCATAAACAAATCTCTGGAACTTTGTTGGCTGCCAAAAAGACACATAATTTTCCTCGATCCCATCAACAGGAAAGGGCCACCCCCCGCCAATGTATCTAGAGGCCTGATCACTAGTACTGTGAAAAACAGACCATGCTGAGGCTGTCACACTGCAACACTCTGAAACTGAGTTCTGTTCGCTGGGACAATCAAGGAAACACCTCCAGAGTCCTGCAGACATTACAGGTAAGAATCTGGAGGACAATCTTCCAGAATGGCTTTGGCTCCTAAAGCCTTTTCTTATATGCTTACCCTTTGGCAGATAACTTCCCAGTGAGGCACCTGCTAGAATACTGACGGGGAAGAAGGCTTCTCCATCAGAATTTTATTGCAAGTACTTAATGTGTTTTACCCTCCAAAATAGAAAAGACCAGGAACTACTGACTTAGTGCCTTATACAAACTTAAGACGACAGAACTGAAGTTTAGCCAGATCTGAGTACCTGAACATTGGGAAGACCATATAATTAGGCTGATTAAAACAGGGTGATAATTTATTTTGGCCGTACATTGAAAATTGAAGGTATGGTGTTTGCCTCTATAGTATGTTCTCTTGAACCTTTTCTAGGAAAGCTTGTCTCTACAGGCTTCTATTCAGAACTCAACTGTTCCTAAAACAAGACTTCATTAGCCTATCAAGTCTATCAGCAGATGGCCAACAAGTACAAATAAAAGATTGCTTAACTTCTTTTCAAGTTCAAGCAGCTTTTCTTTTTGAGAGGAAAACCTGCTTAAAGCTCTAGAAGACAAAAAAAAGCTAGTCTGTCACAGTTAATAGCCAATAAGAGCAATTCATTTGCTATTGAAAATTTGTCAGAGCGTTGTTTTGTATCACAACCTTCCACATGTTTTCGTCAACACCAACCAGGAACAATCAATCAATCTTTGGTAGAATAACTGAAAAAGTAGAAGTGGAAAAGGTAGATCAATAGTCATCTTGTACACTAATCTACCTTTGGAAGAACTGCAGGATTAACAGAGGTAGAGGAACCAGGAGGGAACCACCACAATGTCCCATTCTTCAACTCCAACTCATTGCATCAATAGCAACACACTTCTCACAATCTTGAGGGAAAAGCATCCCCTGGTCTCCTTCCACTCGTGGCTCCCTTTGATAGGGTAGGGCAGCTACCAAGTTTCTTCACCCAAGTGAAGGTTAGAGGCAGCACAGCCACTCAGAACAACGTTTGCTGATTTAGGGGGTGTTGTGAAGAAACAGTCTGCAAGCCAGCAGCTGCACTCATACCTCTGCAGACTATTTTACTTTGGAGTACATTCACAGAATCATAGAATGGTTTAGGTTGGAAAGGACCTTGAAGATCACCAAGTTCCAACCCCCTGCCATGGGCAGGGACACCTCCCAATAAACCAGGTTGCCCAAGGCCACGTCCAGCCTGGCCTTGAACACTTCCAGGGATGGGGCCTCAACAACCTCTCTGGGCAACCTGTTCCAGTGCCTTACCACCCTTAAAGTGAAAAACTTCTTCCTAATGTTTAATCTAAATCTCCCCTCTTCCAGTTTGAAGCCACTCCCCCTCGTCCTATCACTACATGTCCTAATAAAAAGTCCTTCCTAGTAAAAAGTCCTTCCCCAGCTGTCCTGTAGGCCCCCTTTAGATACTGGAAGGCCGCAATAAGATCTCCCCGGGGCTTTCTCTTCTCCAGTAAGATCTCCCCAGAGCCTTCTTTTCTCCAGGCTGAACTCTCTCAGCCAACTCTTTCATCCTGTCCTCATAGGAGAGGTGCTCCAGCCCTCGGATCATCCTCGTGGCTCTCCTCTAGACATGCTCCAGCAGGTCCATGTCTTTCTTATGTTGGGGACTCCACAGCTGGATGCAGTAGTCCAGGTGGGGTCTCTAGAGTGAGTCTCCAGGAGGAATGGGACAATTTTACTTCAACTTGGGAAGATACTTAATAAGTCTGTTTACCAAAGAGTCTCCATCTGTTCTAAGAGTTGAGTAATTCATCATATTTAGAGCAGTCCACCATGCTCTATGCGGACGCCAGAGTTTAATCTTTGCAGTGTATGTGATTCTGAGCTTTAAGTGTTTTAGAAAAAAGAATTAAGTTTTTTGTGATATTAAGAAAACAGTAGTGCCCTACAGTGTTTTTAGTAGCCTCTCTCTGCATTTCAAACACATCTGTACCCACATGTCATCCTTTCCCTAATGGAATCTCAGCTTTCTAAGCATATTAGCAAAGCAATAGGACAGATCTTTCTCACGCTGTTTCTTTTTCCTGCCTCTCCCAAAACAAGCTTACCATGGAATGCATTTGATGCATGTTTCTTTGGTTTGTTTATTAAAATGGGTAAGACTTGGGACATGGGAAAACTAGTAGTTAGGCAGGTCTAGAAAACAGTATCAGCTGGTAGCAAGGGTAGCCAACAACTACAGAACTTCAGTAGTAGAGGTTTAGCTCTTAATTGAGCTAGATATCCCAGAAGATTCAGAATAGGTAGCTTAAAGTCAGCCACATTACAAAGCAACACACAGTAAGCATTGGTGGCATGCTCCTATCTAGCATTTTCAGCTTAATTCAGACAGAGTTCCTCTTTCAGATGGATGAACACTGTACACAACCATTCAGATGAGGTTCCTGTCTAATCTCCACACCTGCCTGCCTACAGATGGATGGACTGCAGAAATTGCTTCCAGCATCCAAAGACAGTAATAAAGTCAGGGATGCCTGAAACCAGTTCCAGGGTTGAGAGAACAGCCCACAGCAACAGCAAAGTGAATTCACAGCTACCTGGCATTTCAACTATGCAACAGTATTTAAAAGAAAGGTGAGAAGGGAAGTATGGCAATATATTTTGGAGCAGTAGCTGGAGAACTAACATAAAAATCCAAAATGAAAGATAGAGACCCTACAGTAAATTAAGTTCTTTCCAATGTGGACTAACTTCTGACGCAAAATGAACCACATACTGAGACATGAACAAAGTTTCACAATAAGCCTCATTTTATGCAAATACAAGTTGCCACTCAAAGGATGATCACACCCCTAATTCTCTTCCACATGCAGCTCTAGCAATTACAACACTGCTGAGACAGATCAATAAACTGAACAGACACAGTGGAAAAGTAATCTAAGGGGAGGGGAAATTAACCTTCTGTCAGATCAACAAGTTAAATCACCTCCCAAGCCACACCATCGTTGGATCTAATACAGTGAATGAGAGAGGACAGGAGAGCACAAACAGTCCTTTCAGAAATATTTTGGACTTACTGAAGTTTAGACATAATATGAAACAAGATCTAAAATGTCAAATATTTCATAAAAGAAAATTCCCAAAATAACAGGTTGTGGGTGAATTCAGAATACCTTAAGTATAAGAAGCAATCAGTGCAGATTTTCTAAAACACAGAAAATTTTCCTTATGTCTATGTAATATATACCTACACATATATTTTCTACAATACAGATGTGTGTGTGTATATATATGCACATACACACACCCCTTTACCACTTTCAGGCACCCAGTGAGTGGGGGTTTTCCTACAAAAGGAGAGCATTTTCCTTCAAAATTCCACTAATGTGAATATTCAGATTTCTTAAAAATTACGCTTTGTTAGTTTTTTCAATAAAATCATTAGTTCTACAAGAAAATTAGTGTTCTGACAGTGTATTAAAAATATGTTACATCATAGAACAACTTTGAAGAAGATAGTCCTCTATATAAATCCCATCCTAAGTTTTCCACCCTCAAGTGTCTTTGAAAGACAAGTCAGCTTTGAGATTCCAAGAGGCAGATGTCTGTTTGACAGCCACTTGGTCCTGTTACAACAAATGTAGTAAGAAAGTACAGAGCAGCGTTTGTTATAAAACACAGTCAACACACCATGAACTGCTAGCCTTAGCTTTCATTAAAAAAGGGTCGATAACAGAGCCTGTCAGTATTTGAAACCCTGTATTCAAACAAAGTTTAAGCAGATTTTGCATTTGCATAGTATTAGATAAGGTTGATCACAGAGGACCCCAAAGACCCCCCCAACATAAAAGAATTACATGGGAAAAATTGTATTCTGTAAAGGAGGATCAAAGTAGGTAACAGCCAGAGCCAAATACCTCCAAAGAAAAAAAAATAAAAAACAGATCAGCAGAACTAAGTTACCGGATTAAGAGTTCCAAAGTTGACTGCAGTGCAAAACTATTTTTGCTGCACAGAAACTCTTAAACAGGGCAGAAGAAAGAAGGCAGAAAAAGTATTTATTTCTCAGTTTCACCTTATGGTGTAATGATTTTTAAAAGGTATTTAACATTGTTCATTAGATCATTGTACTAACCTCCATTCCATCCTTAAATATAATTTATACATTTATATTCTACAATACTAAACATATTACCCATAGATTAACTGAAGTACACACCTACTGTTACACAGTACATCCATACTCTTGAAAATGGTTATACAGACAACCAGCTGGCTCACCAAATCTGTAAGGACTGTGCACGGTCTAACAAATGGGTAGGAATAGACAAGTAAACCTGTACTGTCCAAATAAAATTTTCACACAGCTAATACCAGCACCGGACAATTCAATCACTAGATGCTGATACTAGACTTCATGCGGTCCCATCCTTCTCCAGATCATCTGGCAAAAATATTTTCAACCAGGTTTTTTGTTTGTTTTTTTTTTTTCTTACAGCCAGAAGTATCTCATCCCTCAAAGACTTCTGCCATAGTTACATCTCAAATTGTAAAGACTGTTTCAGCCTGTCCCCAGGAAAATACTTAATTTGCCTTTTAGGTTATTGAGTATTTTCCCTGATAACGTTTCCACCTCACAGCTGATTTCCTATGATACACACTTTTCCATCTGAAGGTAATTCACAAATAAAAAGCAGAATCTTACCCTCTACTGTATCCCATTAATTTTATTTCAGCAATATTATTTCAGCACATCAAGCAGTTTTAGTCTAAGAACAGTGCACTGTATTGAGGAAACAGGTCTTGATATATCAAAAGAGCATCCTTCACAAGCCACTAAGAAGTTCCACCCACCACAGGTTTAAGCACAGTTCCTGCTTCAATAAAAAAAAAAAAAAACCACTCAGGTCTTCTTCCACACCTACTTCACACACTTCCATAACAAGCTGTCACTTCTGGTATTTTCTTTTTGGAGGCAAGAATTTGAGAAGTACAAAGTAAAGCCCTCCTGATCTTCACCTTTGAAGACGAACTTAAAAACTAGAAAATACTGGAAGTATTACTACCAGACTAGTTCAGTTACAGTACCATAAATACTCATGGCCTATAAATTCTAGTAAGTATATATTTAGAACTTAAATATAATGCACTTGATCATTGTTAAAGATAGTGCAGTAAAAAGATAATTCTATGAAGACATTCTAAAGCAACACCTGCACAACACAAAGAAAGAAACAATCCATTTCTGTGAGAACTGTTCCCATTTTTAAGAAAAGTACAAACTTTTGCATTCTTCACCTAATATACAGATAATATTCACAAGACTAACAGATTACCTCAGCTTCATGTACAGTTTTATAAGATACTGGAGTAAACTATGTAAATAGATTCTTGTTTTCAAAAAGCCTAGAATTAAGAAAATCTTTCCAAATGGCACGCAATCTGCATAGCACAGCAACACACACGCTCACACCACAGTTCCTTCTAAATCCTCTTTCCTGTTAGCATTTAGGTTTGGGGGGGGGGTTCCCCCTCCTCCCCACCTGCTAAATAAAGTCCTGCTGACAGCAAATGATTGGTTTACCTATAACTCCAGGGGGTTTAGCTATCCGTCCTTTAAGAAGCTTTGACAGTTTAACCTGCTGAGCTCACTGCACCCAAGGGAGGGTCTTACTTGCAGTTTTACTTCTGCTGCTGCTGACCGCTAATACTGACTCCGCAGATAATGGATTTCAATAACAACCTCCTACAGGTTAACACTTTGGGTACTAGCCATGATACTGCTTTAATTAAGTTAATACATGAAGGTCACAGTTTGGTAGAAAGTTTTATTAAATTTTGTAGTGCTTACAATAGCAGGAAAAGTGCACACACTCACCTGTCCAGTAGGTCTGGGATAAGTTTGCCTATAGACATAATTCAGTTGGTTTATGGGTTTATGCAACTTTAAGTGAGTTCACTTTATTAGCTCTATTTCCTCTAAACATGGATTTTTCCAGCATAACTGATAATTTCACGATGGATATGAAATGGATGTCTCTAACCATGCTGGGCACAAAATATGTCTAGCTGACATATAAATAGTCCACGCACTACAGTTAAGGGGTGTTGGGGTTTTTTTCCTCTTTGCAAGGCTCAGAGCATCCCAAGAGTGTAAGATTAGCTTTTTTATTTCCTTGAAGCTAAGTTGCTAACATTAAAAATAAATTTTATAGTTTAGCAAGTTATTAATTATGTAAAAGTTTAAAGATGTTAAAAACATCTAGTTGAAAGTGGAAAATAATCAATATTCACTGAAAACAAACATTTGAGAAAATAAGAAAGTGCAGATTGGAGAGGCACATGTTTAAATGTATTTTTCAGACTAAGGATTCACTTATTCTTTTTCAACACAGCACTTAAAAGCACATATTCACTTCAAAAAATAGAGATGAAAAGAGGTTCTTCGTTAAGAACCTGGAATTAACTTCACCTGCAAAAACATCCATTTGCCAGATTTCATTTTATTTTTTGTTAAAGTACACAATCTGACAGACACTCTACAGAGTAATAACGAAGCAGCATGGGAGCCATTTAATATATTTCTTGATTAACTCATTGCCTGTCCAGTTCTCATACAGACATGTGCTCACATGTCATAATCGTCATAACTCCCATCATCCCTACAGTTAACACACAAGCTCCTTGATTAGTGCACAACTCCCAGACGAGCCATTGCTAATGCTAAATAATTCCCTTCGGCCTCCTGCGACTATACCGCAGGCTCTCCAATTAAATATAATGTCTCTGATGAGCCATATTAATACGGACAAATTCCTGCCAGGGATTCTAGCCCACTCACTTTCACCAAAGAAGCAACTGAAAGAGAGGAAAGCTGTATACATAAAAATTAGCTGAAAGAATATGTTTGCCATGAGGCTTTAATTATAAAACTTTGTTGTCACAGGTATGTTATTCTTGGAGGTATCCAAGAGACTGGCATATTAATACAAGTTTACTGGTAAATGGCAATGAGTAAGTTATCATTTTAATAATTGAAAAGCAGGCATGTATATCAGATAGCTTTTCAATCACTTAATTACAATTAGCAATACCTAATCACACATAATAAAGTTAACTACAGAAACCCTCAGATCACTTGCTGTTGGCATGGCAATTACACTCAGCTGGTCGTGTGCATTAAGCATCATTTGAAACATTGGCATAGCTACACACCTACACAGAAGGGGGTTTTTTTCAGGTTATAAAAAATATTTCCGTAATGATCCATACATGATCTTTTCAAAACTTGCACCAAGAAACTACTGTGCTTGTTTAAAACCTGCTGCAGCATCACAGATTGTATTGCAAAGTCCACATATTTTACAATATTTACATACGTACCAGGAAACACTAAAATATTTTAATGATGTAAAGGAGCCCTAGTCATATATCAAATACATAGCAGACAAATTATGGTAATTTCTCCCCTTTAAAATGGGAAGAATCACTGGAAACCCCAACCTTTTCAGAGTACACTGGGATTCCTTAACATCATTTAACTCAAAATTGCTGCCATTAGCTGGAAATTCATTACAGAGATTTCAAAATCATAAGGAGATCCTAGTCCTTACAGCACACAGACCGATGTCCTTAACCCTAGTGCTGACCCTCTCACTAGATGAGATATCAACAAAGGACATGTAAATAGACTGTTGCAGAAGTATCCTTTAGTAGTTTTAAATATTGCTTGCAACTGCACAAATTGTAAGATATTCAAATAACCCCCATGAAATTTTGATAAGCTCTTCCCCAAGGTCCTTGCACCTTCATCCTTACACTAATGCACTTCATCTTCATTTACCTGATCATTAGTTTCCAGTTTGTTCAGCTGGAAACCAACACACACTAATTACTTTGACATCACAAAGTCCTATCTGTCTTCACCACCTCCCCAGACAGCAGGGAGAAATTATCAAGGGTAGGCATGATAATATCCTGATAAATGATGATTCACATCACCTCACTGTCAATCATCCAGAAGTGCTCACGCAAGATACCACTCAATCTCATTACCGAATCCTAGGGCTAAGAGTACAATACACACCAGGAGTCATATTTCAAACAGCAGGCCACCTGGGTAAGATGCAGCTCTTGGAGATTTTCACAAATTTTGTTGGCTTTTTGTTTTAACACTGTAAATGTCAAATATTCATATATTTTACTGCTGGCAGAAAAGGACACGCTGAAAGCAAGGCAATTCGTCTTGAGGGTTCAAGTGAGAAAAAAAAATCTAGGTTCTTTAGAGGGGAGGAGAAGGACAGGTAAGTTTCATTAATTTAAGAAAAAAATTAATAAACCCATCTAAAGTTTCAAAATTCAATTTCATGATTTAAGCACCGTTCCTGCTG
>NW_009646761.1:2966500-2971360 GCF_000708025.1 Charadrius vociferus | reverse complement strand
TTTCCCTACTTCCTAATTAGCATCGTGATACTTCCAGCTCTCTCAGTCCAATTAGACACGTAAGTAAAGCAGCCCCAACAGATAAATGCCCAGGACTCATTGCTTAGTGCAGAATCTAGGAGTTTTTCTTTATGCTAAGAAACAGGAAAGGAACAACACACAATACCATCTCCCAGGTTTGTAATACTCTCCATCTTTTTGCCCAAGGTAGATCTTTTCACCTGTAAACCTGCAGAATGACACACCATACATTGAGCAATGCGATCAATCACTGATAGAAAAGATGAGGGACAAGAAGAAAACAAGACTGAATGAACACGGGGGGGAAGTGAGAAGGAATCCCACAAGCACGTACGGTTCTGTTATTGTCAGAGAGAAGAAAAACAGTCAAAACTAAGGACTGAAAATTGAGTAGAGAGCACTACAGAAACAAATAAACAAAAGAGAGCAGACAGCAAAAGAATAAAGAAAGTACAGAGGCACATTCTACCATTCCACTGTATTTTTCTGTCTGAAGACACTTTAAATACTCTATGCAAAGTCAGAGCAGCAGAGTGCTCTCTTGCAAGTATGGATGATGCTGCTACAGGCACGCTGGTGCACCATCCAGCGACAGCCTGCCCACACGACTAAGCCTGAACTTGGCAGGAACCTCACATGCACTTTCTTGCACCTCCGCTGCCCCAGACTGTTTGAAATGTGATCGTAGGCTCACAATGAAACCCTTGTCCCATTTCAAAGTACTCTCCTGTGGGGCTACACAGGACAGGCAGCAACTTACAGGCTCCTGTTCAGATGTTAGCATAACATTTTTCAAGGAGAAACTCAGAGGACATGTTCTAAAATATATGTAAATGCAAATGTAACAGAAATGCAAAGCTCCATAAAAAACCCTGAATGAAGTCATTTAGGTGTGGCTGCACCACATTCCTGACACACACACTATTGGAAGTCTACACAGCCAGCTTTCAGCCTACACGTGCACACAGATTTCTCACTCCCAAGTCTGCCACCAACACTGCTCACCTGTTTCGCACAATTTACATTAAGGTTAGCTCATCAACCTTATCTCACCAACCTCACCTATGATGCCGAGTATGATAGATAAGTGATTCTACAACAATTTGGCCCAGAAAGGTTAAACACCACATGCTTGGACAACAGAACTTGAAGCATTTTTCTCCTCAAGACCCAAAAAGTCTGAAAATAAACCATAACCTATTATCTCTAGCACATCAAGCAGGGCAAAATTATGAGCAAGAATAGAGAACAGATTTTTCCCCCCCGAATGCAATCTCAGTGCTTTCCCTCCTAGATTTAGAGAAGGGCTGCTAGGAGAGAACAAATAAATAATTAAAATTGCTGTTTTAGTTTACAGAAGTGGAGCACTTAAGACAGAAAAGAAGCGAGCTACTCAGATCAGCAAATACCACTCCAAACAAGCTTCAAAACTGCAAAATTTTAGAAATGTCATTCAATGATGAACTTCATATAGAAGTGCGTTAGTTTTCATTTTAACTTCAAAACAAACAGCCATCTTCATACCAGACTTACTGCACCTCTAATTTCTTAAAGAGAATACGATCTGACTATTTGCACCTTGAGAGGGCCACTGTTGGTTTAACTGCTTGAAGTCATACAATTCAAATTTCTTTCACAGAAAGAATATTGGTGCAGAGAATACATAGGCATGCATGCCTGCCTACAAAATGAATTTAGAACGACAGTTCATGTGTTAGCTTTACTCCCAGAAATCTGAAGGCAGAAAATTGTAATAGCGATTGTATGCTTTAGTTCAGCTGATGGAAATACATGACATTCTAGCAGTTGAAGACTTTCTTAAAAAGACATATCTTCAAATCAAAAACTTTGCTGAAATTTCTTTGTTAGGGCTATGACAATTGCTTTACAAAAAAAAAATAATCTTTTAACACAGCAGTGTCACTCCTTGAATCTCATTAGCCTAATTTAAAAAAATTAGCTTTCAGAGCTAATTCACACAGAAAAAATACGCACGCTTATTTTTGTTAGCTAGGTTGTAAAAAAATTCTCTGCAGAAAGAGCAAAAAACTGGCACAGAAACAAACTTTACTATCAGGCAAATACTGAGTTGGACATATTAAGACATAAAAACTACATCTTAAGTTATTTAAATAAACTTGCAATAGAATTACAGTATTTCCTCTGGAGAAAAAAAAATAAAAAAATTCAAATAGGAAACTGCTGTCAACAAGTATCACTACTGCAGAGCTCACAATCTACAAGCTTATCTGTCAATCTTGAGCTCCACAGAGACTGAACAAGAAGCACATGACAAAACTTCAGGCTCAATTTAACGCATTGAATAGGCTGATTCTAAGAACTCTTCAAAACATTCAGCAAGTAGAAATGAAATACAAATTACACTTCTACTGTAACTGTATCATAAGAAAAATAAAGTCAGATTTACCACTGAAATTCAGGTTATTACCTTAAAATAGAAATCATTCATACTAAAATCTCCCCTACTTTATAGTCAAATTTATATTTACATAGAACAGTGACATATTTAAGGTAATAGCTACAGATCCTCTACGTACTCTTGTTTTATCAAAAGAAAAGCTAACATTGATCTAAGAGACATGCAAGACCTTCATCGTTAAAATGACATACAATAGCAAAATCCATATTAATACTATGATCTTGTAAAATTAAAGCTTTTAATTCAGCACTTAGTTACTGAACAAAGAATCACCAACCACTGAATTTATCAAGTATTACACACAGCACGAAAAATGACTCCTCAAACCAAAAAAGTACAAGAGTACCACTACAGTGGTTTCTCAAAAGATTTTGCTGTGCTTAACAAGGTAAGCAACACAAGCAAATACACAAACAGTTCAAAGTTTCAATCAATCTTAAAGTTATGAGCAAGAGCAGCAGTACCTCGCTGAAAGCGTAAGAGAAGAAACAAAGCAACAGCTATGGTTTCTCAAGTCCCAGCAGCAGATCCCTGTGGCAGGCAGTGAGACTGCCCAAGCCCAGCCATTCTGCATCTCATTCTCCTCCACCAAAAGGAAGGTTCAGGACGCCGAGACCTGGTCTTATCTGGCAATGAAGTCCGAAGGCAACTCCTCCACCACTGTCCCTTTCTTCCCACATACACAAGGTATTCAGGTTTTAAAAATGTACAAACAAGCAGTACTAAGTCACCCACCTTCGAAGGCGTTTGGGCACCTTTCTCACCACATATGTGAGTGGCCTAGGAAGAGCCACAGGCAGGCCAAGCCGGGCAGGCTTCTAGCACCAAGGCTTTGCCAGGGCCATAATGCCAGAGGAATATCACAGTGCTTAAAACTTGTTATCATGGTTTGCTTTGGTTTGGGGTTTTTTTTTGGGTTTTCGTTTTGCTTTTGTTTTGGGTTTTTTTTAAAGCTGAAGACTGGATTCTTGTTAGTCTCCAACACATTCAAAGTACCAGCTTCCCACCTGCACAGAGCACAAACGTTAGCCAGGTAATATGACCACCTTTGTTATGTTCAGGGGGAAAAAAAAAAAAATCTGAAACAGTGAGAAGATACAAGCCCTAGCAGGCACCCCATACAGTACGCTTATTCTGTTAGCTCTTCCCCAAGATAAACTCCTTCACTTATTAAACAAAAACAAGCCAAACAAAAATCAAGCTCGGCAAGTTAACTTTTTCCTGGGTTCAGAAGCGTACCCAGGAAACTGATAATTCCAATAATGAACCAGCAGTAGCATCCAGAAGAGCTAGTTCAAGAAGTTGAACTGAAGAGCTTTCAAACAGCTAAAGCAACATATGCAAAACTGAAAAACATTAAGCATAAGATCAGTAAAATTATGTAGGAAAGTTTGTCATAAACAAGAGCTATTATTTAACTTTTTGGCCATTATACTTCAAATTTTACACTCAATTTTTATTAAAATTGAGAGACAACTGAAGACTTATACATATTCTCATTATCATCTTTTTTACCTTCTCAGGATCACATCAGTATTTTGATAATTGCATGTGCCAAGGAAAACCCTTACTGCAAAAGCTTCCCCAAACCTGAAGCTGATAGTTGAGCCATGACTGACAGGCAAATTAAAAAAAGTCCCACAAGCAAAGAAACAGGTCATACTTCCATAATAAGCATTCAAGTTACCTGGGAAGAGACATTCCTTTCCTCACCAAATATGATGCCATAAATGGTGAGAGGGCGCTTCTTTCTTTTACATGGCATAGTCAAAGACTATGGACTAGTCATGTATTTGCCAACTTGATGATGTAATACAAATTAACTTAATCTGTGTTTTGCTTGCATAAAATGAGTTCTCCCCCCACCTTGTGGGTTTTAAAAAAAAAGAAAAGCAATAAACTAAAGTGAACAATAATTAAGGTTGGATGAGACCTCTAAAGAGCTGATCTGATTTTTCACTCGCTTTGTAGTTCAGCTAGGTTGACTACCTCACAAATTCAGCTACTAAGATACTACAGGACACCAGCGAGAGCCCTGGTAAAGCCAAGGCAACTGTTATCCATTGCTCTTTCATCCTTGGAGCTGGCCAATATCAAATATGGCAACCAGATTAGCCAGGCACAATTTGCCACAATAAACTCATTGTCTGCTCTCAGCGATGTTCTCTTACTTAATGTAACAAGACATGTCTTCCAAAAAAAATTCACACCATATTTTTTCCCCATAGTTCTCTGGACCAAAGAAACAGTTACCTCCTTCCAGTCATCAAGAACCTCCCACAATACCGACATTTCAAAGATGAGAGCGAGCAGTCTCACAATGAAATCAGCTTGTTCCCTCAACTCTCTGATGCATCCCATCCATCCCACGGAATTTTTTATGTCCAGTTCACTTATGT
>NW_009646761.1:2937416-2966489 GCF_000708025.1 Charadrius vociferus | reverse complement strand
TTCCCTACTGTGAACAGGGCTGCACTTCATCTGGCACTACAACCAGGCTCAGGGACCCAGGAAACCTAGGAGTGGACTTTCCCAGTAAAGGCCAAAGCAAATTAGGTACTGAGATCTCAGACTTTTCCATACCCTTTGCCATTATTAGGTACCTTGCCCAATGAGCCTGTGTTTTCCTTTTCCTTTCTTTTGTTGCTGATATACAAAGAAACTTCCCGTTGCCTCTTCACATCCTTCAGTATACAGTCATCAGATACAGTCAACACCAGCAGAGTTTTGGCTTTCTTAATTACGCCCCTTCTCACTCTGACAAGTCTTTCTCCTGGGTAACACATCCCTGTCTTCAGCTGCTGTATACTCACTTTCTGCATTTGAGCTCTACCTGAGCTCCCCATACAGCCCAGGCAGGCTTCTGCCACGCTTTCTCAGCCCTCTCCAATCAGAACCTGTAGACAGCTCCTGTGCTGGAAGAAAACTACCCTTGAGCATCAACCAGCTCTCCCGGGCCACTTTGACTTCCAAAGCAGTCTCCCATCAGTTCCTGGTAGTCAAATCTTTGCTCAGGCCAAAACCCTCCTCTCCTGAAGTCTGGGGCTGTAATTCTGCTATTTGTCTTACTCGCTCCTCTTGGGAGCCTAAACCTCACCACTTCCAGAGTGGTCATCAGGCTTCACATCCCTGATCACTTCTTCCTTCTTTATAAGAGGTCCAGTACAGTAACTCCTCTAGTTAACCTATCAATCATTTGTGTCAAGAAATCACCCTCCACACATTCCAGAAAACTCAATTGTTTTTACTCTGTCTCTCCATCAAACATCAGGACAGTTAAAAACCCCACAAGTACTAGAGTCTGCAATCATGACGACTTCCTCCAGTTTTCAAGAGCTGGTTTAATCAGCTTCCTATTCTTGATCAGGTCTGTGACAGACACCCACCACAACATGGCCTAGTGGCAGAAGTCTCAGCCTTCCCTGTGTTGAGGGTCTACCCTCCACTTCCTCAAGCACAGCCACTTGCCAAGCTCTTGGCTCTGCAGGTGCTCTGCAAAGAACCTGTCAGTCTGTCTGTCCTTCCTGATCATGCAATCAGCTCATCTCCTCCCTGCAGCTCCTTCACCTGCAACTCAGCGTCTGGACCAGAGCACACCTCACACTTGTGAGGGCCCTCAGCCTCAGGTCAAAGCACCAGGCATTTGCTACAGCCCGAGATGTGGCAGATCACAGACTTGCTCCTTCCATGTAGTTTAAATATTAATTCATGACTACTAGCAAGATTTAAGATTAACATAGGTTCATTCATTTGAAGCTACTTTTCTTTCACACTTACAATACGGCATAATAAGGAAACAATGAGGTCACGGGACAGCTTTTGCAGGGAGTATCATAAGAAACCAGTCCCCCATATTTAACTAATAATTTACCGTCCAAAGCATCCTTTGGAAATGCAGTGTTGATACCACCTAAGAACAGACAAGTCTCTATTAAAAGTTTTGTTCAAAGAAATTGCACTACATAAACAAGTTTTAAGCTCCTCTGACATTTTGCTAAATGCACAGAATCCCAGTTTGATGCAGGACCCCCACCAAGGTCTGGTTACAGCTCAGAAGAGCTCTCATTCAACAAACCGGCGTCTTCACCATGCACATATGCCCATCCACTTATAAGCATACATGCTGAGAAACAGGATCAGAGTTACCCACAGATGTTTATATATCCATATTAGAAACAAGACAGAACCAAAAGCATCCCCTAGTGAATAGATGTTGTATTCTTAAGACGAATGAAAAGGAAAGCTTAATTCAAGTTACCTTTCATACTCCACTACTGTCTTAAATCAGTGGAGGAATCTGATTCCTAATAGAAATATAACAGTCAGATGCACCTGTACTGTTGAAAACAATTTTAACATTTTCTTTAAGTCACTACCAAGACATACAGATTTTCATTAACTAGCCATCAGACATTCACATGATCAGAACTCAACACAAGCCTTTAAACAACATCCTTCAGGATCTCCACTATTCAGCATCATGACAGAGCATTAAAAAGGAGTAGTCCAAATACCAAGCGCTCAATTTCACACATCTGCAGAAGTAATACACTGTTTGGAACCGCATGAAAAAAGAAGCCACTCAACAGGAGAAACTTAAAACTGCCTTCCCCCCCCCCCGCACCCTACCCCCCATTCTCAAGAGACAACCACTGCCAAGGTAAGCAAAGAAATGCCACCACAATATCTGTACTAAGGCAGCTCACCTGATCCTCAAGAAAGTGCCTACAACATACTTAGATAAGAATCTGTCATAAAAAGTGCCAACCAACAAGAGCTGGAAGATCACCTGGTCACACCTGTTTCTGTGCAACACCACAAACCAACTGCAATCACCGGCCACGTGCCAGCATCCCACACAGCTAACAGGATCTTATCTCTATGCAATTCAACACAGTTGCCTCAGCTTCCATCCTCATTCTTCTCTCACAGGGAGCCGTTCTCCAACAGTTGCATCATTGTGGGATTCAAGCTCAATGTGCGTTCATCGCACCAACGGCTGCATGCACTTAAAGAGAGCCATTGTACCCAATTATAATCTAAGATTACAAAAAAAATGCAAAGGGATACAAAGTAGTTTATGGTTTCTTAACATGCATTACAACAGGCGTTTCTACAACAGGCATTAGTGTGGACTAAGATTTTTTTATTACTGCAAAAAAGGGTCTTTGAAGATGAAAAAGGAACAGTACATAACAGCCTTAGTCAACAGCTCAGACTACTCACGTGGAAGAAAGAATGTGAAGAACTGCGCCCCCTTTTCTTTTTCCCCACCCCCTTCCAAAGCACTATCATTCACCGCCCCCAACAGGTACTATCAGTGCCCCACTGAATCTATGGTTGCTTCTCAGATTCATTCATAACGCTTCAGGAAGCTACATATAGAGCAAAAAGGATGAGAACAAAGTTATAAGAGGTCAATCTTGGAGACATGCTTCCTAGACAGTGATGTTCCATTACTACATTAAGCAGACAAGGAAGATGAAATGCTTTCACAAGCAATCAGTGTGTCACAAGTTTGCTAACAACTACGCTCACATTAGAAAGAGTTTTGCTTCAAGAACTGCCAGCATCCTACCTTACGAGGTCTGTAACATTACAGGTCAACAGGTGAGCAGATATTAAACATTAGCTACAAAGGGACTACAAGAATTCATGCAATGGTATACATCAAGTTAACATCCAGAAATGAAACTCAGAGAACTACCCAATTAGCACAGCAAGACTAAATCTAAACAGAATACAGGCATCTCTATCAATCCAAGTCATCACTAAGTATAGCTATTACCTTACACCAACTATTCAAACATAGACTAGCATCTTCCCCTATATTAAACAAGATCCACAAAGATTTCAGAAGGGAGGGGTACTTTGGTTTTTGTTGTGGGTTTTTTGTTTGTTTTTTGCAGGGGTTCTATGGGGTTTGCACAGCAAGATTTTGGTAGCAGGGAAGATACAGGGGTGGCTTCTCTGAGAAACTGCTAGAAGCTTCCCCCATGTCTGATACAGCCAATGCCAGCCAGCTCCAAGACAGACCCGCCACTGGCCAAGGCTGAGCCCATCAGCAACAGTGGTAGCACCTCTGTTAAGGGGAAAAAAACCCCTGCACAACAGCAGCCAGAGGAGAGGAGTGAGAAGATGTGAGAGAAACAGCCCCGCAGACACCAGGGCCAGTGAAGGAGGATGGGGAGGAGATGCTCCAGGCACCAGAGCAGAGATTCCCCCCGCAGCCCATTGTGAAGACCACGGTGAGGGAGGCAGTCCCCCTGCAGCCCATGGAGGGTAACAGTGGAACAGATATCCACCTGCAGCCCATGGGAGACACCACACCAGAGCAGGTGGATACCCAAAGACAACTGTGACCCCATGGGAAGCCTGCACTGGAGCAAACTCCTGGCAGAACCTGTGGCCTGGAGCCCACACTGGAGCAGGTTTGCTGACAGGACTTGTAACCCCATGGGGGAACCCACGCTGGAGCAGTCTATTCCTGAAGGACTAAACCCCATGGACAGGATGCACACTGGAGCAGTTCGTGAAGAACTGCAGCCCATGGGAAAGACTCACATTGGAGAAGTTTGCAGACGACCATCTCCCATAGGAGGGACCCCACAGTGGAGCAGGGGAAGACTGTAAGGAGTTCTCCCCCTGAGGAGGAAGGAGCAGCAGACACCACATGTGATGAACTGACCACACCCCCATTCCCCATGCCCCTGCACCCCTGGGGGTGAGGAGGTAGAGAAATCAGGAGTGAATTTGAGCCCAGGAAGAAGGGAGGGGTGGGGGAGAAGGTGTTCTAAGATTTAGTTTTATTTCTCATTGTCCTACTCTGACTAGATTTGTAATAAATTAAACTAATTTCCCCAAAGTCAAGCCTGTTTTTCCCTTGACAGTGATTGGCAAGTGATTTCCTTCTCTCAATGCACAAGCCTTTCTCTCCCTCATATCCAGCTGAGGAGGGAGAGTGATAGAGTAGCTCTGGTGGGCACCGGCATGCAGTCAACCCACCAGTCTTTTTTGGCACCTAACATGGGGCATGAATTCAAGATAAGGATAATAATTGGGAGAGGTAATGGGCAACACATGAACTGAACACAGCTAGAGAACTAAGAGCAGAATGATTGTGGTGAACTTTTGTTGTAACTGTGATGAAGGGACAAAGGCTGGATTGTGTGTAAATCCTCCACTTTCATTGGTGGTGTGATGATGTTATTTTGATATTGGTCTGTGGAATTCTTTTTGTTGATGTAAGTGAAGTTTGTGAAGATTGAGTGGTGACAGTAGAATCGGAAGGGACCTTGAAGATCATCTAGTTCAAACCCCCCCCGCCATGGGTAGGGAAACCACTCACTAGACCAGGTTGTTCAAAGCCCCATCCAGCCTCGGCTAGATGAACACTTGAATACTTCCAGGGATGGGGCATACACAACCTCTCTGGGCAACCTGTTCCAGTGCCTTACCACCCTCACAGTTAAGGTTTTCTTCCTCATATCTAATCTAAATCTGCTCTCTTTCAGTTTGAAGCTATTACTCCTCATCCTATCACTACACTCCTTAATAAAGAGTCCCTCCCCACCTTTGCTGTAGGCCCCCTTTAAGTACTAGAAGGCAGCTGTAAGGTCTCCCCAGAGCCTTCTCTTTCTTCTCCAGGCTGAACAACCCCAACCCCTCTCAGCCTGTCTTCACAGGAGAGGTGCTCCAGCCCTCTCTGATCATCTTCATGGCCCTCCTCTGGACCCGCTCCAGCAGGTCCATGTCCTTCTTGTGCTGAGGACTCCAAAGCTGCACACATTACTCCAGGTGGGGTCTCACCAGAGTAGAGTAGAGGGGCAGAATCACCTCCCTTGACCTGCTGGCCATGCTTCTTTTGATGCAGCCCAGGATGCTGTTGCCTTTCTGGCCTGCAAGCACACATTGCCAGCTCATGTCCAGCTTCTCATCCATCAACACCCCCAAGTCCTTCGCCTCAAGGCTGCTCTCAATCCATTCTCTGCCCACCCTGTACTTGTGCATGGGATTGCCCCAACCCAGGTGCAGGACCCCATACCTGGGCTTGTTGAATCTCATGGTTTGCACAGGCCCACCTCTCAAGCCTGTCCAGGTGCCTCTGAATAGCATCCCTCCCCCCCATGTGTCAATCACTCCACAAAGCTTGGTGTCTTTGGCAAACCTGCTGAAGGTACACTCAATCCCACTATCCATGTTGCCGACAAAGATGTTAAACAGCACCAGTCCCAATACCAACCCCTGAGAAACACCGCTCATCACTGCTTACCACTTGGACATCAAGCCATTGACCACAATTCTTTGTGTGCGACCATCCAGCCAATTCCTTATTTACCAAGTGGTCTACCTGTCAAATCCGTGACTCTCCAATTTAGGGACAAGGCTGTTGTGTGGGACAGTGTCAAATGCTTTGCACAAGTCCAGGTATATGATGTCAGTTGCTCTGCCCTTATCCACAAACACTAACACCATCATGGAAGGCCATCAAATGATGATGTATATTTTAATGATAATTCTTCGATACATGATTCAGAGGTGAGACGTGTTTATTCAGAGGCTTTTGGGGGATTTGTTTAGTTGGGGGTTTATTTGTTTTTAAAATCAAGAACAGTCAAAATAAACAAAAAGTAGCACTGGGTAAATATTTCAGCATGTAAATCCATCCTGAAAAATCACAGAATCATAGACTGGTTTAGGTTGGAATGGACCTTAATGATCATCTAGTGCCAACCCCTTGCATGGGCAGGGACACCTCATACTAGACCACATTGCTCAAAGCTCCATGCAACCTGGCCTCAAACACTTCCAGGGATGGGGCATCCACAGCTTCTCTGGGCAACCTCTTCCAGTGTCTCACCACCCTCACAGTGAAGAATTTCTTCCTAATATCTATTCTAAGTTTACCCTCTTTCAGTTTGAAGCTATTACTCCTCATCTTATCACTGCATGTCCTTGCAAAAAGTCCCTCTCCGTTTTCTTGGAGGCCCCCTTCAGATACCAGAAAGCTGCTATAAGGTCTCCCTGGAGTCTTCTCTTCTCCAGGCTGAACAACCCCAACTCTTTCAGCCTGTCTTCATAGGAGAGGTGAATCAAGAAAGTGCCAGGGCTGTAAGATGTTTCAGAAAACTCCTTTTTGGAAGCAATTTCAAACATTTATAATTGAAGCTATCATTTAGAAGGATTGCTATGTTAACTTCCAATTAAGACCTGAAATCAGGCTTCAAGGCTGACTATACCAACCTAAAAGATTAAGCTTTAGCCAGACACTAAGAGACAAGTACTAAACTAAAAATCAGTTATGTCGATATTTATCACTCATGTTGGCTGAGACATGAAAACAGTTTCAGGATAGAATAGCAGTTTTATATCATTTGATATTAAGGCCTATTACCAGCAAGAAATATAAATTCAGATCAACTACATAATCTGATTTTTCCACAGTCCTTGCTTATTCATGCATACTTAAAAGAGCTTCCTGCCAACCTATGACAGAAATCTGAGTTTCAATCAAGGCCTTCATAGTAGTAGACTCAATTTTAGGGAAAACTTTAATTGTGAGACACAATCAGTCCAGCTAGAAGGACTACATCCATATGTTTGCAGGCATCCTAATTCAAGGAAATCAAATAAGGATGTTTTCTACTAGGGGGGAAATGGCAGTTACTGTCTAGTTACCTAGAGCATCTTGTCTCCAAGAAAAAGTAAAAAAAAAAATTATATTTAAAGCAATCACTTAAAAGTTAAGAGGAAATTTTTCATAAGATTTAAATATATTTTTGAAAGTCTCTACCTTTAATAGTTTAACACGGACCTATAATCTCCAAATTCAACTTTGAAGAGTCCATTCATTCTAACAAATTGAATGTGACAAGTTTTGTCACACTAATTTCACAGTAAGAACTTGTCATCCAGAGATGACCTTTAAATGATGATTCCACTCCTGATTTCCCCCCCCTCACACCCGAGATAGACAAGTTTGGAGGATAGAGCTAAGGTTTGTTGGTTTTAATTAAACAACCATCACCATGTGTCTGAAACAACTATCAAAGGATGTTAGTTTAGTACCACAGACAATTCAGTGGTAACAAGTAAAAGGGTATCTCAAACTTACCCTTTTTAAATTATAATGCTACCTTGTTGAAAGTAAACAAGTGAAAGGCAGATGCTTTTTAAGAACAAGGAAGAGGGTATAACCTAAAACCACAACACCCGTGACAGTGACATATGCATCCATACCTATACCTTACACCCCACAAATGGCATTTTCTTTCCTTATTATTTTCATGTCTTCAATCTTTAGTTCTTCCATCTTTTCCATACTTCATGTGTAATTCAGTTTCTTGTTTAACACCCTTCCCTAGAAAAAGAGTACCAGGATCCCATCCATGGAGACACAGTCTGTCAGGCACAGACCCCACAATATCCTAATAGCTGTTTGTTGAGCTATACGGATAACAATCAAGGAAAGTATCTTGCTTTCAATATAACCCTCCTTACAAGGATCTTAAGATGGCTCTGCTTCTCAATCCAGCTCTTAACGTAGCCCCATCACATACCCCACCACTGGGGAATGCAGGGAAAAGGGAGCAGGGAAGGAAGCTGGTGTCAGGGATACAGGCTCATACTAATTTAAGACACTAAATCTACACTGCCTTTCAAAAGGTTAATCAGGTACTCTTTCTCCTTGTCCCAAACCACGTGTCCTGACGGCATTAGCTCTGGCATTCATTAACCTATGCAGGGAGTCACATCAGCTTACTGATCCACATTTCTTTCAATTTTTTTTCCACTGTTCTCAGAGAAGCAGGCCTGGATCCACTTAACAAAAGGCTGCTCATGTAGTATCACCAACAAAAGCATCAGGTACACAAAAGATCAGAAGATAAGAAAGGGAGAGAACTACCCTTGGTAGGCAGCACAGTCTTGGATCACTTGTAAAAAGCCATTTCCCAAGCATCTGTGAACATTATTCACAAAAAACCCCAAAAAACTGCCTCAGGTTCATCTCTCTCTGGAAGTTGTGTTAACAGTAAAGAGAAATTCAGCCCAGGGTCCACTGACCAGTGCTTACACCCACACAGACAAGACATGAGATAGTATTACCAGATAGCATTGCTCACTAATACTGCCTAAAACAGACCAGCCTTGAATGTCCACAACCACAGCTGATAACAAATAGCACAGCACAGCTGGGACAATACAAACTGCAGGAGTAACAGATGTGAATCTGCACAATGAAACAGTTACTGCTGAGGACCTGGGTAAAGGATAAAGTCATGAAAGAGACAGGACACTCAGAAAGCCTCAAAGGAGGAGTCCAAGGACCTTCTGTTCTTGTCTCCAAGGCAGTGAGGCAGCAATGATGCCACTGCAGCATCTCTCAGAAAGAAACATGGTATAATTATCTTTTGGTCATGCTGACAGTGTTTAATTGCATAAAAGTTACTACATACAGCACTTTGCACCACCACTGCTGGAGAGGTCTAGAGATTAACATAAGCAAAATGTACTACAATGGGTGTACACCCACTTGTTTTTCTTGGGACAATTCACTAATAAGCACAGTAAGTTTGAGCCAGCATTATAGCAGCAAGAGCCATTGATCCAGAGCTGCCAATGACAGTATTTCAAATGGTGTCCTCAGCAAACACTTGATGCTTTAAAGGAAGGAGCTGCCTATTCTTCCCGTGCCACCCAGGAAAGAGAGGCAAGACTTCAGAACAAGGGAAGCTCAGTGACTTCAGCGCTGCTCAGCCTGTCACCTAGACTTCATGGTTGATCACTGAAGTGCCTGTACATCTCTCCAAACCCCAGAGCTCTGGGTACAGTGCCAGAGCCCTGAAGTCAGCAAGGCAACAGAAGTCAGTTTAATTGACAGCTGACCTACTCCCAACTCATCTTGCTTCCATACATGTATCCAGCATCTGTCAGGTGTTCCACCAAAATATTTCAGCATGCTAAATCAGTAGAAAAAATGTTAACCAACTTCACAAATAAGGTATCTGGTGTGTTCAGAGCACTGAAACCACTCAGCGCAAGGTCAGAAAAGTGCTACAGCAAGAAAGGGCCCAGAAGGGCAGTACCATGCAAGCAATTAGAGCAGTTTCAGTGCACATTAGCATTTAAGTTCAAAAAGGGATTGCACTTTTTTAATTAATCTCTCCATCATCCCCACTTAAAGCACATTTTTCTCCCACACACATCTGTCTTGAAGCACATGACCTGGATGTCTTCCAGGCAAAACTCCACCAAAAGATGCAGTCCAATGTCATGGTTTGGGCTGGGCTAGCCACTAAAACAAGCAAGCACATAAAACCACCACTAGCAGGCACCAAGTCCACCACACCAGACTGGAACCAGAGATGCCAAAAGGCAGGCAGCAAGGACACCATGTCCTTGAACACAGCATAAACTATTTGTTCCTGGTACTCTACATTACCTACCAATGTAAGCAGTCATCAGCACACACAGAACCACTGCTTCACTCTCTACAGCGCTGAGCGCCTGCACATTTAAGCCACCACTAACTTCTCTGCCTAGGCTTCCACATTTTCCTGCCCCAAGACAACAACCACCTCCCCCAAAATAAGATTTATCCCAATAAATGATTTTTAATCTATGCATTGATCCTTCAAATAAATCAGCTTGGTAATTAAACAACCCTCACCACAGAGGTGAAAAGATCTGGATTCAACTCTCTCTTCCTAATGCATACTTCCCACCTCCAAGGAAGCATCCCCAAGAGGCCTGCACCATAATGCTTTAAGCATTCTGCTCTACACCCTTCTTCTACTCAATGTTAGAGTTTGAACCAGAATCAAAACACAAGTGACATTTCAGCTTAGCCATCAAACTACACAAAAGAAGTCTGACCCACCCCAAAGGTCATATGTGCATTTCACATCATCCTATCACTGAATAAAATGCACAGCTAGTCTTTGGAAAACAGGCTGAAACTTTAGGACTCTAGAGCTCTGATGAGCCCCCCCAACTTTTAGAATTGCAGATCAAGCTTGCATTGCTCTTCATAGACAATGAAAAAATTGGCTGTTTCCTCATCAACAGCACCCTCCACCAATCCACTCAGCTTAGAAGCAATGATAAAATTTTAAAAAGAAAGCAGACGACGCTTGGCAGGCAAGATATAATTTTGAACAAAAGCACACTGCTTCGACAGAAGTATGAGTCTCCACATGATGACCATTACAGATGACCATTACTTACACCTCTTATGTTTTATACAACAGTTCAGTAGTTCACTTGATAAAGCAAGGGGACAGGATAGTAACATCACTTCCACCACCTCTTGTGAGGAACGCAACATGCTGTCTTGTTTTTGAAACAAAAGGTAAATACATTGAAAAAAGAATGGAACACCAACTGCAAACCTGACCCTGTTTACTTGGTGTGATCTGGGACATTCCTATTCTGCACACCTTGTAAACAGCACCATTTATGAAGAGTTAATTTCTCCAGACAGTACATGGAGGCAGAGTCCATTCTCTAGACAACATCCTGGGTATCATGTGTTTAAACAAGGCATTAAAATATTAGAGTTTCCTTTTCATATGAACTTGAACAGATCTCTTCCCAGGTTATTTGAGCACAAACTCCTGAAGTGCCATTGGGAGGCAATGAGCTGTAAAAAAAGACTGGATTTCTAATTTTGTAGCAGATGATAGAAGAAAACTTTGCATATTTTAAAGTAGTAAGCAGCAAAAAAAAAAGTGAGTAAATGAGTTTGGACAAACTTTAAGACCTCTGTATTTGTAAGTTACTTACAAGTAAGGAAGAGTCCTCCATTTTGGATAAACTTCCATTTTTCAATTTTTTTTTTTTTTTTTCAGATTAAAACTTAAAATGCCAAATTTCACCCACAATATTTATTTTTGCCAACTAAATTTCTTAAGAACAAAAGACCCTGACAGCATCCCATGAACCTACAGGGAAGTTTAGCAAAATTCAAAAAGTTTTTATTATTTCAGCCAAAAGCTCAACTTGTTCACCCAAAGTCATTCAGATCAATACAGACTTGGTATAGAAGCTTACAAGTTTAGTCAGCTTTGCAGTTTCCCTAAACCATATTCCCCCCAACTTCCTTCTGAAACACTGCCTCAGACTCCAAGATCAAAAAAAGAAATAGAGTTAGGAAAGGATTATAGATCTTCCATTTCTAGGTCATTTGATTTCCGCTCCCCCCCCCCCATTTTCCTTCACTCAGAAGACTACGGTTTCTGTGCATCAATAAAAGCATTTGCATGACTTTTGGGTTTATATTATCTAGAAGAACAAGATGATGATCTGCAAAAGCTAAAAACTTTAGAAATGTCTATGCTTAAGGCAATTTAATACACTAACACCTGAAGTCTTAAGTGACTGATAGAAAAAAAAAAAACCTATGTTAAAGGAGTATAACTGTCCACTACTCCGTAAAGTTTTAGTAGTTTACATTACTTTCCCATGGGATTTTTTCAGTTATTTATAGTTCATTGCTTCGTATGGCTATAGAATCCCTGCTGTGTTAAAAAATGCCAAATAAAATTATATCTCATTCACTGCTTTATGCTATACCTTCTTTTGTTCAGATCCAATTAGTGAAAGCTTGTTCTTCATTTATCATACTTTTAGCTGATTACATTAGGCATTACAATAGTTCTCTAGCTTTCCTTGACAATGTTTGCACCATCAGTGTTACATTTATGGTTGAGGAGGCTCTTTCATCTTAACTCTCTATTCCAATCAGTTCAGGGGGAAAAAGTACATATGATTACTCTCGTTCAGCTGAAACTCTTTGCTTGTTTTCTCATCCCAAAAATAATTCCACCAGATGTTTTAATTAGATTTCCAAATTCCATTGGTCCTTCCCCACTTTACCTATCCAAGTGTAAAGAATGTGTCTTGCAAGCTGAACTCTGAAGTTTAAAAAAAAAAATAAATCAGCATTTTGAACAGTATAGAATTTCTTTCCTCTGCTTTCCCCAAAATAACAGATGTAATAAAGAGTATTAGCCAGAATTTTAAAGACCCTAAAAAGCATCCATTATGACCTACTTTTCCCACCATACTCTGTACCACCAGAGCAACTGTATGCTCTACGGGGGTCTCAGAAGCCATTTTGTCAGGCTGTTTTCCCCAACCACAACAATGATTTTATTTCAGGACAGTTGTTAAAGCAACAACTTCTCTTCCACTGCATAAATAACTTTGGACATAATCTTTTCTCCCCAATTCACACCCCCTCCCACCTCCGCAAAGGTAAATGTAACCCAATCCCATTTAATACCATTTCCAGCTCCCTGTAGCTTTGCATTAATACACAAACACATAGAAGTCTCTGAAGTCACCCACCTCCTTTTAAGCTTTACTAGCATTTTGCTTCTTCAGGTAAGCTTTATATGGCTCCCAGTAGGTTGTTCAGTTTTTGCCATATTTTCACTTTATAGCAGTCTTTTCTGCTGCTTGCTGCTCATAACAGGGAAGTTTTAGTTTCTTGAAATGAAAATTCCTTTGTGCTGTTATAGTCTAGTCACCTTTCATTACTATGTAAAATTGGTATGTCAAAATTACTATTTCTCAAACGACATACAAGACATTTGCCATCATGTTCCACAGAAATTAAGCCTGAAGGACAAGAAAAAGTAATTTGTTTCATTGAAAGTCTATATTTCAGCTATTCCCACCACCTCCTTTCAGTACTGTAAATTCCACAAGCATTTCAGAGAATTTTAACACTAAAAAAAATGAAAGAAGAGTTGAATATTCAAAAAAAACCCAAAACACAAAATAAAGGTCTAGGATAAGATTATTCACTAATGAATCTTACAGTACTTTTATACAAAGACCAATGATTTTAAGACTATGTATACCATTTCCATCCAAACACCAGTGAAAATACCTGCCTGGGTCATTTATGCATATAACACTGGATGGGGAATAAACTAGAAGCTATCACAGAAGAACCTGAATTGCTACATACTTTGTGATTGTTTCCCCCCCTCTTTAAATACTTAGTGCGCACACTCAAACTCAGTTCAATTTCAGTTCTGTTTTCAGCCAATATGACAGAAAGGGAAGACAGATGTAACAGACTGGCTGGTTTGCCTTGCTTTTAAAGTTATTTGTAAAAGTGAACTAGGATCATCAGTATCAGACCACCCATATATCAGCAAGTAGCTACATAAGTAGTGTAATAAGGGGCTATTACTACATCTCAAAGGTTACTCTAAATTCTAAACAGAAAATTTACGTACTCCAACTAATGTTATTTCAAAACACTTTAATCAAAAATATTTTTGCAAGCTATCCCTACCTACTCCAGTCACTTAAAACGAGGTCCCGCTATTTTTAGTAAAGACAAACAGCTTTGGGATGGGCAACTAGTTCAACCACATACTTTTACATTTATTTCTGCCTTTGGTTCAATGACTATCATCATCAGGATAGCTGCCCATGATATTCATCGCCTTTGTGATAAAAGTCTTAAAGGAGTGAAGGATGTCTCGCTTAATCCTGCCGAGCACAAAATCAAAAAGGATATTCACAGCTTTTTTTACAGCATCCCACCACTGAGCAAACAGGTTTCTTCGAGCTACACGAGGACAGAGGTTCATGTGGCAGGTTGCATCAGCTCCCAGGTTTGATTTCAGAGTGTTTGAGATTTTGCTACCACTGGTACAACCAGGAAAGTAGCTGTTGATGGAACCTGAACAAAGTGAACATCACAGGACAAACATGGTTTGTTACTTTAATGGTAAGTAACACAGTCAAAGAATTTGGTATCTGGACTCATCTATCAAGATCATCCAAACTGGTAGTCACACACGTCCCTGCAACAGCCAGTTCATTCCCACAAACAATTAGTAACTGGAGGTAACTAACTCATTAAGACAGATTAAATTAGTTAAACTATTTCCTAGTGACAGCACCCAAGGCAGTGATTAAAGAATGTATAACCAACATATGTATTAGACCAAAAAACATAACTTAGACTTAATACCACTACTCTATTTGCAGGACACAGAACAGTGTTTCAAGTAGCCTTTCTCTCATTTTCCTTTAAACACTTGGACTTTCTTCAATGCATACAGCTAATGCTTAATCTTGTACAGATAGGTTTGATCAGTCTTTCAGTAAGGATAAAAAGAGCTAAGCAGATACTATTTCACCCTTACAGCATTTGTTAGAGCCTCATCTCCAGTCCATGAACTCAAAATGTCAGCATCTCATTTAACACACTTAATGTTATCTTTATTAACTGTTTGAGTATGTTAATGCATTTCTGAGATTTGAACGTGGATTTCTTATCTTTTATGAACTATTACAAATTAAAGACCTTATTTGAAGACAGCATTGTAGATTGAAGCAGAGTAGACATATTTTCAACTTCTTTGTAATGCACTATTTGTACCTCCTTCCCTAAGGTCATGAGTTGTACTTTTTCCCTGTCTTTTCCTGTACTTTTTCCATTCTTATTCTCTCATTATGTTCTTCAATCACCTTCTTTTTTTTAACTTACTACTTCCAGATTTTTTCATAGTCTCCAGCTCATAGCAGAATCCACACAACAACCAAAGCCATCCAGACACACTGGAGAAAAGACCAACTCATTTTCTCAAGTCTATTATGGACTGATAAATGAATATGTTTGGTTTTTTAAACAGCTTTTTTAGTCTATTTTCAGAATTAATTCATGCAGGTGAACAAGGCCGTGCAGTGATGCTAAACAGTGAATCCATTTATCCTAATAGCAGATACCATATACATAAGATGGAATACAAGTATCCATCAGCATGCTTCAGTTTTACCAGAAGGACCATAGATCATACAAAGTAGTTTGTATTCATATCCACTTAACCCTTGGCTTCCAAAAGAATTCAAATTTATCATGATGTCTGACACCCATCTATTAAGAATTCATTTCACAGTCCACTGAGCATCCACAAGCTACTATACTCTCCCAGTTATGGCTACCAGTTAAAATCCAAACCAAGTACACCCTTCATTCACCTCAAAGAAATAAATAATTACTTGGCATAGAAATCCAACCATAGGGCATTTGAACTGTCTGGGAAAATTCAGTTTTAGTACCTTGCTCTACCTACAGCCTATTTATATGAATTGAGATGGTCATGTAGGAATAGAACCACAGAAGGCCTCAGACAAAAGCACTGTCAAAGTCCAAAACTCCCAACAGTTCTCACCTTTCACTTAACTCTGAAAACACCTAAGTTCTAACTACTTTCACAGAATCTATCAACCATGCTTCAGTTTTCCATCACTGAGCAACCTGCCACCTATATTCACAAGTCCTGTCCTGCATAAAATACACATTTTTTTTTCCTGTTAGCTAGTCTGACACAGGGTTCTAGCTCCCTTCCAAATTTCAACAAACTATCCTGGGACACATAGGCAGCTGCCAGTCCTTTCTCCAGTAGCAGTTCTTGCAAGCAAGGAATAATATGATGCTATCTCTAGTCAACAAAGATATAACAGCAAGTGTAGTTATACTTGCATATCACAAAGAAAATTATCTTCCCTATTCCTGCTTTGAGTGACTTAAAATATTTCTAAAATAAAGAAGACACTACACTGAAAACGAGCAAGTAGCTAGACAAGTACCTTCCTTGTCTAGACAGCCATTTTACCACTTTCCTGCCATGCTGCTGAATATTCAGGGCATCTCAATATCCCCATCAAATGGAACAGCTCCAGTAGGCCTGTTCAGCACATCTGGTAGGAAAGGGCATTCCTCTGGGAAGTGGGAAGCAATGAGTTGGATTTACCAGGCACAGGAACAATTTCTACCAAATCCTATACCATCTCCTAAGATCTACTTTTCATTGCATTTTTTCATAGAATTGTTTAGGTTGGAAGAGACCTTTAAGACCGAGTCCAACCATTAGCCTAGCACTGCCAATACCACCACTAAACCATGTCCCTCTGCACCATGCTACACATCTTTTGAATACCTCCAGTGATGGTGACTCAACCACTTCCCTGGGCAGCCTGTTCCAATGCTTGATAATCCCATCAGCGAAGAAATTTTTTCCTAATATCCAATCTAAACCTCCCCTGGTGCAATTTGAGGCCGTTTCCTCTAGTCCTATCACCTGTTACTTGGGAGAAAAGACCAACCCCCACCTCACTACTGCCTCCTTTCAGGTAGTCGTAGAGCACAATAAGGTCTCCCCTCAGCCTCCTTTTCTCCAGACTAAACAACCCCAGCTCCCTCAGCTGCTCCTCATAAGGCTTCTTCTCCAAACCCTTCACTAGCTTCGTTGCCCTTCCTTGGACACGTTCAAGCACCTCAATGTTCCTCCTGTAGTGACAGACCCAAAACTGAACACAGTACTTGAGGTGCAGCCTCACCAGTAGCAAGTACAGGGGAACAATCACTTCCATAGTCTTGGTGGCCACACTATTCCTGATACAGGCCAGATTGCTATTGGCCTTCTTGGCCACCTGTGCACACTGGTGGCTCGTTTTCATCCAGCAGTCAACCAACACCCCCAGGTCTTTTTTCCTCTGGGCAGCTTTCCAGACACTCTTCCCCAAGCCTGGAGCACTACATGGGGTTGTTGTGATCCAAGTGCAAGACCTGGCACTTGGCCTTGCTGAACTTCATACCATTGGCCTCAGCCCATCAAACTAATCTGTCCAGAACCCTCTGTAGAGCCATCCTACCCTCAAGCAGATCAACACTCCCACCCAGCTTAGTGTCATTTGCAAGCTTACTGATGGTACACTCAATGCCCTCATCCAGATCATTGCTAGAGATGTTAAACAGAACTGGCCCCAATACTGAGCCCTAGGGAACACCACTTGTGACTAGCCGCCAACTGGATTTAACTCGATTCACCACAACTCTTCAGGCCTTGGCCATCCAGCCAGTTTTTTACCTGAAGAGTACACCCATCGAAGCCATGAGCAGCCAATTCCTCCAGAAAAATGATGTGGGAAACTGTGTAAAAGGCTTTACTAAAGTCTAGTTAGACAACATCCACAGCCTTTCCCTCATCCACTATCATTTTGTGTACATTAGCAAAACAAAATTTAGGTTTCACTGCCACTCTTACCCTTGGTGCCCATATCTATCAGGTGTTACTGTCTAGCTTAATCCAGGGAAAGAGCAAGGTAACATTTACACAAGCAAAACACAGAAAAGTTCACGCAAGACATGCTAAATACTTGTGCAATCCTCCTTCCCCCTTGCTATCTCCCTCCTTTCAAGCACATGGAGGAAAAGGACATATATAAAGATACTGCAGAATTGCCAACATGTCCACCATGGTAACCAACAACTCTGCACAACAGTTGCAAGTCTTGTTGAATTACTAAGTATCCCATCTACCATTTGAATTCAAGTAGTACTTACAGCATTGGCATCGACATCACTGTGTATTGCAACTGTTTTAATCCCCATCTTCTTACATGTTTTGATGACCTACCATACAAGAAGTGACAATTATCAATATTTAAAATACCAGTAGTTTAATAATTAACTACAAAAAGAAAAAACTTAAAAGATTACATACTTACTCGGCATGCAATCTCTCCTCTGTTGGCAATAAGGAGTTTTTCAAAAGTCTGAAAAGAACAATAAGGATCCTGAGATGAACAAAACACAAGTTTTTCCCCCCTCCAGAAACACACATTCTTTTATCTTCCACTTCAACCCCGGTTCACCCATGAGCTTGTAACTCTGAGATCACCTACTTTTAAAAGTGTTCTGCTGATTTAAAAGTGATATAAATGTATGCTATCCTAGATCTACTAGCACATATACAGGTTCAGAAGAAAAAGCTGTTGACTATTCACGCTAGCATTCCCTGGATCTCCTTATCACACATTGTGCAGAAACTACAATTCTACAGGGGCTCTAGGAGACAGCCAAGTCCAGGGAAGAGACATTCATAAGCACTGCCAAACATACACCAACAAGCATGCCTAACTCACATGTTTTTTAATGCATAGAAGATATTCAAAGAAGGCATACTTACCATATTTCCCTGGTCTCTTTTTAAAACTACACAAAGGGAAGGACTCCACAGATCATATTTTAAGATCTGCTAGACACAGAGCAAATGCCCATGCTGACGTTACCATCCTCCTGTTCAAAGTTACCATCACTGTTATACCCATGAAAGCTCCCAAACCTGCTGTGGGAAAGCGTCTATATAAAACCTAAACCTAGCTGATTTTACCTCTACTAGGAGAATGCTGGAAGGTACCTGTGGTCAGTGTCTCTAACCAGTAGAGATGACCTGGAATACAATACTCATCTGTCATGGGAGACCTTTAAAAGGCATTCCACTCATAAGGAGAAGAGGTATGGGCATGAAGGTTAAGAGAGAAACGTTAAGAGAGAAACATTTCCACCCTGTACAGGCATGCTTGGCAAGTTATACCAGCCTGGCCCCTCCTTGTAGCTGAGCCTGGCAAAATCCTGCATTGCCATGACACTGTTACACACTCAATATTAAGTAGCAACAGAACAGAAGATCAAACTTAGTACATCCCTGAAATTCACTGTCACCTTTCACAGTGGAGTGCACTTAATGCTGTAAATATACCTTCAATACTCCTATCATGCCTGTAAGAAGGGGATAACAAGCTGTAGAAAGTCAGTAAGCCTTACACCCTAGACAAAAGCTTCCCATTAAGAAAGAGTGGTGGAGGAGCAGAGTCGCTCAGCATAAGAGTCTCATTGCTGGGAGTAAGGGTTATTGCTGTCACTGGCCTTGCTTCTAAATATACAGGTCCACTTTGATACTGCACCTGCTTGGTTATAAATGCAGGCTGCCACCGAAAGGGACAATCTTGCTTTATACTTACCCCCACTGCTTTCCATGCATTAGACCTAGCGGGGATGCAGCTTCAGGACACATCAGTTCAACACACTAATCGAACAGTCCTACTCTGCCTCCCACGCTCCAAATCAAAAAACAGGATAGGGAACCAGCAGGACTCTCCCCTTCAGGGGCAGCCTGCAGTTATACCAGATTAGGTTTATCAAACTATACCCCAAGACATTCAGTAGCTATTCTCCCGCCCCTATACCAAACAGCTGTTTTTCATACAGACTGGGGGGAGAGGAAGTATTGCCACTGCAAGAATGAAACTCTTTGTTACCACCACAGTCAATTAGTTAATTCGGGCAGGGGAAGGCAGATGTAAGAGGAGAGGAAGGAACACAGCAAAACCCCAACAGGAAAGGCTACAGACAGACTAGGGTATATATTGTTTGCTCCCCCACTCCAAACAGGCACACTCAAGGTGCCCTTGACCAAATTTACTTTTTCAAAGTCAGGGCTGAGCTGGCATCACATGACCAGCCTAAAAATACTACCATGTGAAAACAACATACAGAAATTAAGTGATAAAACCTTCCAGGTACAACTGCAGCAAACTTATATGGTAAATTCAGCCAGATCTGCTGAGAAATGCATACCACTGCCTAGTATGCAGGCACACCCACACCCCACTCAAAAGACAGATCTTAAACATCCTTAAGCAAATTTAATTATCAGAGGTACAAATACTGTAAGAACAAGACGGGAGTTAGCAATTTGTTTAGAGGACTTTTTTAGCTGGGAACCTCGTTTAAAACCCAGTGAAGAAACCGAAAGTTTTCCAACATGCTCACATAAATTGTTCATGAATCTAAATTTCAGTATTCAAAGTACCTGAAGCTTTTTAGGCATACAGACCTGAGGATAAATAAAAAAGCTCCCAAATACTTGGCATTGAAAAGTTTAGCGACTCAAATATATATGAAGAACTATGCTGATGAAGTTGTTTTATTAATCAAGTATGGTCACATTGCAATACAATACTCTCAGTATCAAGATGTTGAGAATATTTGACATTCATTTTAATTTTCTTAATTTTCTAATTCTGCAATAAAGACACTACCAGGAAGAGACTGGATTCTTCCTCCTGCTGTTAAACACAAGTCTCAAGTCCAGCACATAAAAAAAAGAAATCACATGCTACTTTGAAGTTACATGCAGCATTTCTGTAAGTGACTTCAACTAATTAGCTTAAAAAGGTTTCATATGAAAGCCTTGTCATTACAAAGACAGCAGAAGGGGCCCCGAATGTAAAAAGTAGAAAAGCTTAAACTATCTGTAGTAGCCCCCAGTGGGAATGACATAGCTCCTAGTTAAGAGAAACCAAACACCCAGTTACATTGTCTAAACACAACTACGCCTTTAGAAAAGGAAGGGGATCTTGATTAAGCAAGAATCTTAATAATACATATTTCTTCAGAAGACTTCTTTTTAAGCCATAGTTCTAGGAACATACTGTTTTCCCCTGGGTTCTGATATTGGTTCACTCCTGGTTAATTGCTTCTACACTGGTATATAAAGGCAAGCCTATGAATCCTGATTTGTCAGCACTCTTGCCCTTCAATACTAGCATACCTTCAGCCACATTATTTTTCCAAGTGTGTTACTTTAGAGGCCATGCCAAGTCTATCTCCCATAAGAAAACTTTTTCTTGGCTCGTAACTGTAAATTCAGATTGCTACTGCACAAGTCCCAAGACGAGGATTTACTATTCTCTGCAGGCCTTAAAGGCCCATCTTTTTCCAAGCTTTAAAGTTCCCACCCCCGTGTCAGATCATCTAACAATCATGCTGCCACTATTGCATACTTTTATTTCTATGAAAAGCTTTTGGCTAGTCTAGCTCCCAGATGTTTTAACAGGCCTATACCTCCCACATCATGCAAAATATTAATAGTTGTTTCATAATTGTAACGTGTTCTGGCCAGTATGTAACTTTCCCAAGCTCACAATCACCTATCCAACCTTTTAAGGTATGCACTTGAAGCAGTGTCCAATCTTGACACGTATTCCGCAAAAGCAACTTCCTCTTTGGTTTAGAAAAAGGAAGAAAAACATGCCATTAAACCAGTGACTGTACATGGGTTATACTAGAACTACCACTGTTAGTAGCAGCACAGGGGAAAGGACAGCTCGAAAAGCCAAATGTCAGTGGTACAGTAAAATGTTAAAGAGAAAACACACACCATACTGCTTACCTTTTCATTTGGATCATACACAGACGAATACAGTTTATGTGAAGTTACAAGGCACCACCTTGAACACAGTGTTTCACCCTAAGGAAGAAAGAGGGAGTTACATGTTTTTGTCTTGCTACAGTATTCCAGTAAGACAAAAACAGTTCATATACTGACATCTTGAGGAAACTCTTCCATGTCCTTCTATTCCCCCACCAAGTAAATGAGAGCTTAGAAAGATCTGCCCTCCCCCAAGGACACACCCAACAAACAGTAACCAAAAACAATTCAGAAGCTCTAGACACAAAGTCATTAGCTTAGGTATAAATCATTTTTCATAAACTCTCCCCTACACCATCTTCTTTCCTGCTTGTTCCAAGAAATCCCTACCAAGATCTCCGAAGAGCATGTATGTGCCTGTACACACCGGCAATGAGGAGAGCCCTTCACTGCTAGGGAGCTGTTAGGAATAGAGCAGGTAATGGACTGGGCCAGCATGGAGAGCAAAAGTAGAACAGACTTTAGATGCTTGTTCAGTTCCCAGTCTTCCCTACCACAACCCCTGACAGTGATCTGAGGAAGAGAGGACTTTTTCTCCAAGACCTCTGCCCTGAACCATCTTCTACAAAGACAGCTTCTATAGTTTAACAATTTTGCATATGTCAGGAAAAGCAGCATACATGTGCTATTTCAAAGAGAACAGGATAGATGATACAACAGATTTGCAAGTGTATCAAGAAGGAGATTCAGACGTGTATTTCTCAAGCAAGTCAATTTACAACATAATGGCAGTTACAGTTAACCATAAACAAAAACAGTCAGACAGATAAATGATCCTACACCAAAGTTGCATCAATACAGACAGCTCTGTCAGAGCTACACTTGCTCACCTGGCTGGAACAAGACTGTAAAAAGCCTTAATACGGAATATTTTCTAGTAGGAAGCACAAAACAGCAATGACTGGACAACTGCCAGAACTGAGAACCAGTGAATTCTGTCTGAAAGGATTGTTTTCAGAAGTTGCAGAAATCTAAGTAGAAAGTAAAGGCTCTCCTGTGAGAAGATTAAAAAAAAAAATGAAGACAGACTACACTAGAAGGGCAACCAAAAAAAAATAAGGAAGTATACATCCATATAAACAGGTTAATTGAAGAATTCAGCTGCCCCTTCAACAGTAGTAAACATAGAATTTTATCAATTTTTCAATTATCCTCAGTTTACTGTAAGCTCATACTGACTCTGAAGTACCAGTGGCTGGCAGTACCTGGAATGAGAACATTGCCTACGCAGCCCTCTAGCCTGATCTAATTTGATTATAGTTTTCATGTTGCATCACAGAAAGCAGCAACCAGCCCAGGATTGAGAGGTGCATCACATTTATAACTCAGCTGATACTATATAATCTTATAAAGTAAAAGCTACGCATTTCAGTACAAGTCCTGTAATACAAAACTAAAGGAAGCCTTAGAGCACACCACCTCATGCCAGCTCAGACCAAGCTTCCTGAGTAGAAAGCTGCTACAGCTTCACAAACCATTTAGAAGCCAGTCACTAGTGGCAGGTATAGCATATACTGTCCCAGGTAATCCAGATTATCTGAATTATTCCAGAACTAAAAAGTCAGTGGAAAGCAACTGTCCCACCCTGTTTCACATGCTGGGTTCCCTCCAACTGAGTATTTTGGTTTGGGGTGGTTTTTTTTTTCCTTCTTGTCATTTTTTCACTTCACTCTCCAAAAATACAATCCAGAATAACAACCTGAAATGCAAGTTATCTGATTTGCTAGAATTAAAACCATCAGATGTTTGGATTTCTTTTTTTCGCAGAGTTATATTATTCTTCCTCTGAGGATGTGACCACACAAGCTGTTTCAGGTATTAACGAGGGAAGATACAGTTAAGCACTGAATTCTGCCAGCTACTACCACTCTTACCAGCTGGTCACTATTCCATGTCTACAGCAGGACTGTTACAACTTCAGTGACTGTATTGTGATCTGGATCCCGTTGGAGGGAGCAGCAAGGATGGCTATAGCAGAAGCAGAGTATACCCTCCTGCTCTAGAGTACGTGCAATTAAGCCAATTGAGTCCCTCTCCTCTCAAACACTATTGACAGAAGTCCTTGTGGGACCATAAATAATCTGAAGAAGGTCATATAGGACACACCAAAAAAAACTTCACCAAGTTAATATTATTCATTGAAGAAAGTGCTTGTTAAGGGTCAGTGGGGCTAATCTAAATACTTGCAGTTAGCTGGGCGGAGGGGGAAGGTGGAAAAACTTCTGAACTTTCTTGTAAACACCTTTTACACAAAGCTAGTTTTGAATGCATATGAGAAACCAGAAAAGTTGTGCCACAGATGGAAACTGGAAAGAAAGGCTATGATGGGAAAATTAGTCAGCATTAAGTTTCAGAATCTTAGCCATGTGCTGTCTTGAAAAAAGCCCCATTCAAGCTTTTTATACGGAAAGAGTAAAGTTACCAAGCAATTAAAAAACTGGAAAAGCATTAAACCACACTCAGCTGTTTTTACACTACAGAATTGGACAGATTTCACATAAAAATTTTGTAATAGTCTAACCTAATTAGGCATCTATGTTTAAAAACTTAACTACCTCCTCCCACACGCACTAGAATCACTTAGAGAACCAGGTTCAGCCCTGAATTGAATACATGTGGGATAAATTCCTAAAACAAATCAAGCATATTGCTCAACTCAGATGTGAAATTCCAACTCTAATTCAGTTTTGGAAAAAAATGGGTTGTGGGGTTTTGTATGTATCTGTACCAATATACACTAAGGTTTAAGAGCTTACTTAATCTAGAATCCACTTCAAGAAAAGTTTCTTTAGCAGTCTGCTCCCAGCCAGTATACGCAATTGAAAAAGCACTTAAAAATAAACAGACATTTTTAAATAATGCATGACTAGGGCCACAATGGAACACTGCTAGTCAACAGCTACACAGGTGTCACCTACCCCTGGGATCCCAAGCTCCTTCTATAGGTAGGTTCATTAAAAGCTAAACCAAAACCATTAAAAGCTAAACTCTCAAACCACCAACCCAGCCAAGCCAATCTAACCCTCAAGCTAGATTCTTAATTGACTGATTCCACACACCCCCCAACAAAAAAAAAAAACACAAAAAAACAAAAAACACATGCCCTAGGTATTACACCTTACATAAAAGTTTCCTCAGAACAGACCACAGAAAACTCAGTTTGACCTAATGACTTTTTTGTATCTTGCAGAACCAGGAAAGGGTAGTAGAGTCATCAGGTATAACCTATTTTTGTCATGACTTGTTACTTCAATTTGATAAAGCTTTTGACTCTGGAAAGCCCAAGAACACAGACTATTCACTCACAAGAGCTCAAGTCCGGACTTCTGAGTTTGGCTTGGAATTTCCCACCTCTACTGAAACCTCAAAAACAGACGGTGTTAGTACTGTATTTTGGAAAAGCATCCTGTTTTATCTATTAATTGCACAATAGCCAAACTGAGCTCACACCTGAATAGCTGTAACAGTTATAAAATAGCTTTATAAATCAAACTACACAGTTAAGTTGTAGAATGGTACACTTACACACACACACCTTTGAGGCCTAGCAGAGAACCTGCCTCCCAGGGACCCAATGCAACCCTAGGAAAACTCTTTGGGTGGTTTAAGGACACAGCACACAACGGCAAAATAGAAAACTAACTTGTTATTTAGAGATGGCTTACATGTGTTTTTAAAGGTTTATGTGTCTGTCACTGCGGAAAGAAATTTCCCAGCCATACTGGTCATCTTGTAAATAACTCATTGATACTGAGTTTTCCAGGCAGAAAAAGGACTCAGTGTTTAAGTGGAGATGCAGAGTTCCAGATTTCGGGCAGGAAAAGCATCATATACCAACATTTGCTTTAAGAAGTCTAATGTGAGAAGGAATGTATATTTTAGCATTACTACAAAATACAGTAAGTAATGCCCAGTAGTAACAGCTAGAATTTATGGCTAGTGAAAAATAAGTATGCTACTCTATCTCTTCCTTCTGTCCTTCACTAGCAATCCTAAGATTTTTGCCTCTACACTTTGAGATTCAAGTTTAAGACACCATGAGAATAATTTGCAGTGCATTTCCTAGTAGTTCCAAGCATTTCTGAGTAATTATAAACATGAAAGTGTATTTTTTCTATATTTTGATTATACAGGAACTTTAGATGTCTGCAGGAATTTTAATCTATAAGGCTGAAAATGCACCTGTACATTTGTACATTACTGTATAAATCTTGTAAACAGAAAAGCAAATATAATGCCTCTAGGCTTATTTTTTCCTCTAATGAAGTATTTTCCCTTCCCTTGTATTCTCTCAGAGTGCTGAACAGCCAAGCACTTGCAACTGTGCAGATCCTCCTGAAGCCAACTGCGAACAAAGATGTAGTACAAGGTTCTGTAAGGTACACTGCACTATACATAACAGTTCTTTCACTCTTACCAGATTTAAGAACCACTGGCAATTCTAAGAGGAAGAAGAGAAAAATCCAATTTTCCACATTTGCCAGCACAGCACACAAATGACAAACAAGGGAACGCCCATACACCTAAGGCTACATTTTTAACACTAAATTTCTATGCCCAAGTACCTTCTCCCTTCTGCCAGTCCCAAAAGTTTGCATAGTCACATAGTAAACCAGACCAGGGAATACATCCAGATGAGAAAATACTCAACAAGGAGTGGGAAAAACGTATTCTCAGCCAGATTTGAGTCCAGCTTATCCACTTAGATATTCAAGCAGCAGAGCTGGCACCAGTTGGACAGACAGGAGCTCAAAAGGAACAGCCTGTGATCAAGACCTAGCAGCTGCAGAAAGTTGGAACAGTTTGTCACAGCAGCAGGTTAAACAGCTCCAGCAAGGCTAGCGCCTGTGAAATAGATCACAGCACTGTAACTCTCATGCAGGAACCACAAAAAATGGACAGACAAAAAAACGAAGAAAATTAAAACACACAAATAGTGCTTCAAAACAAAACTTCATTTTTTTTTCACTCAATGTAAACTTCGATGAACTTCTAACTTTTTCTTCCAGAACTAAGATTTTTGCATAGTAGACAGCACAGCATGCTTTGCCTACAGAATACAAACAGCTGCCCCTGGGACCAAGAAGAGAATCAGAGATCTCTACCTTTGGTCCGCTTGTCAAGACTAAAACCTCTAGTTTACATACTGGAAGCAATCACTGAACTCCAGAAATTTAGGGCTACATTCCTCTCCCCAGATTGGTTACCATTTTAACTCCCTTCCCTAATAGCAGATGATAGCAATCTTCCTATCCCGTCAACCTAATGCTTCTGTGCTTATAAACAAGGGGAAAACCACATTTCCCTGAAATAACAGCATGCCAAAAATCACATCACAGAAGAGCGCAAGAAGCTGCCACTGTACAGATAACTTCGATGACTTAAAACAGTGGTTGCATAGGTAATAACTTACGAGGCCACAGATGACAGAGAAACTTCCCACGCATTTCATTCAAAACTGATCTACATTGATAAAATCCGTATCAGTTTACTCTTGATTTCATGATGTATAGCATTTTTAACTTTCTTCTACATTACTTTAGACAGTCGGACAGTTTAGACAGAAGAGTTACAAAAATTAAGTATCAAAAGCCATCTCATCCTTGTTCTGTAACTACAGCCTTCTTTCAACATCAGATTTTCTCCCAGCTCCAGAAGTGCAAAGCACTCAAAATGAAACTTTGGTTATATTCTGAACAGAACCAGTTCTGCATAAAAGCTAAATATAAGTGCTAAGCATTAGATTAGAAACACATTAGTCGAATGCCCAGCTCAGTGTTTTTCCACTGTCCTTTCTCAGGTCCTTTATTGGTTTCCACATGAGATGGCCAAAAGAAGTTAAGGACAATTGACTAGCTAGTAGCCCTTGCAAAAAATGTAAGAGCTCCAATCATATTAGTTGGAAGATATCAATTATATTATTTGGCTATGTTAGCAAAATATAAAAAATATATGAAAGTAATTACCATGCAAGTTTGTTTGATTAAACCTTTTCCAATATACTGATGTCTTGAAGGTGACTCTGATACACAGCTATTAAGGGTTAAAAATCACTTCAATTACTTAAGTCACAAGTGCTCTTAGGTAGCTATAAAAAAATATTTTGTTCTACTAAAGTGTCACCAATGTACCATTTCTATGTTTACACTGACACGGTCAGACCACAGCCTTGAGATGTTAGAAGGAAGGAGATAAAGTAGGCCTTTCAGAGGGAGGCTCCAAAGGACTGACATCTAAGTCTCAGCACTATTTAGTGGGAAGAGCAGAAGCCTTCCACATCTATATGTGCATACATGTATATATATGTATACACATACATATATATAGAGACACATACATGTGCATATGGCTACCAAAAATAAAATCTTCAAGCAGCACGAACCCTCTGCTAATTCCAAATCACTCGATCCAATAATTTTCAAACTTCTCTTTTCTGCACTTTTCAAGAAGCTTGTCTCACATACACCTTCACAGCAAAACTGGTTTGCTATGCATATTTCCTGAGGAAAAAAAGCTTGGATAAAGCACACGCTTTTTTCCCCTTTCATCCCTTCTCAAAATGTCCTGGCCACATAAACCACCTCTTTTACATGATCCCTGAAGACATGTGAGGAGTTATTTACAGTATTGTTATGGGGTTACATTTCTAGAAAGAAAATAATCCCACACCCTCAGGGGTACACACAGCAAAAGTCTTCTGAAAGTTGATCCTCTTTTCTCCACTGGAACTTGCAGACCTCCACACATATTTTCCTTTTCAGGAAAAAAAAAAAAATTGTAAGTTCTTCCTATTGTAAGCAATTAGAGGTATTTTGTACCATTTTTCCCATATATAAACTATTTATAGTGTCATTCAACTGTTACACAACACTGCATGATAATGCTGCTTGTTCTTATTCTAAATGATCTCCTCTTTCATTTGATGTAACCTGTAGAAGTAATAGAGAAGAAAACACAACTGCCTCAATGAAGCTACTCCATAGTCTAAGGAATAAGGCTTTCTATAAGTTTAAAGTCTTCACTAAAAACATCAGTATAGTTCAGCAATGAGTTTATTGCATTTTCATGAAAAGCAAGGAAAATACAAAAGACACTGCAAAGCTTTAAGTGACAGCTAAAAGATCCATAACTCTCTGGATTAAAGGGAGGAGGGGGAAGAGACAACACGATTTCACAAAGCAGTAGCTGTTTCCTATGAGCTAAGATTTTACTACTAAAAATAGCACAGAAATACACTCTTTACAGCATATAACATGCTAGTCAAATTACACTCTACCCCCGAGTTTTACGAAGCTCCTGTTTAACAGGAGAAGAGGACAGAAACAGGGAGTAGCACATAACCCTCTCCAGCAGCAGAAAACTAAGTTAAAATGAAAAAAAAAAAAAAAAAAAAAAAAAAAAACAACACCAAAAAAAAACACCCCCCCCAACCAAC
>NW_009646761.1:2914625-2935965 GCF_000708025.1 Charadrius vociferus | reverse complement strand
CAGTACCTAAAGGGGGCCTACAGGAGAGCTGGGGAGGGACTTTTTACTAGGGCATGTAGTGACAGGACGAGGGGGAATGGCTTCAAGCTGAAAGAAGGTAGATTTAGATTAGATATTAGAAAGAAATTTTTCACTGTGAGGGTGGTGAGGCACTGGAACAGGTTGCCCAGAGAAGTTATGGAAGCTCCATCCCAGGAGGTGTTCAAGGCCAGGCTGGATGGGGCTTTGAGCAACCTGGTCTAGTGGGAGGTGTCCCTGCCCATGGCAGGGGGGTTGGAACTTGGTGATCTTCAAGGTCCTTTCCAACCTAAACCATTCTATGATTCTGTGACGGCTGTGACCCTGAGAACTTTGTGCCCCAGCACCAGACCCCTAAGCCCTTCCCTTCCTCCCGAAGCCATAGCGCTCACAGTATCCAACATTTGCTGTCCGTTGCTGGGAGTTGCTGATACACTGGGCTGAGCATAATCCTCATATATTTTATATTGGTTTCAGTATAAATATTGGTTCTTTAGTATTGTTAATGTTAATTATCTAGTCTTATTCTATTAAATCTGTTTATATTTCAACCCTCAGGTTTCCTTGTTTTTTCCCCAATCCCTCGTCCTGCGTGGAGAGGGGTCATAGGGTGATAGAATAATTCTCTAAACGACAATAAATTGTTGTGGGTTCCTCAAACTGTAGCAGTGTGGAATTTGGGTCTGTCTGCGGGTGACGGTGTGAGGCCACGCAGACGTATAGGGCTGTCTGCAGCTGCGAAGGGGTATGGCAGCACAGGCATAGCAGTGCAGGGAGAAGATTCATCCACCCTCTGAGCTGCCCAGCGGTGAAGGTGAGGAGCATAACTTTGCCAGCAGAACCCTGTCCAAGCTCCTGCTCTGTGAAATGCAAGCAAGGTGGTCAGGAAAGGGATGCCACTAACACTCTATTTCTGATCACCTGCAGGAACCACTTGCTGCTCAGCTCTCTGGCACACGATACTGCGAGTCAGCGTCCTCCAAAATGGCCTGTGCGGCTGGGCTCAGGTTCCCTGCTGCAGATATCCTGGATCTCAGCTCATGGAGGTGACAGAGTGGTGCCAATCCCCAAGTAAGTTGTCATCCATCCCTGGAGACGCTATGAGAGTTTTGCCATGAGGAAAGTGCCTAAGAAGCATCACTATTAGCATCTTGGACTTTTGTTGAAATACAACAGAGGTATAAAGCTGCCCACAACACTCAAGTGTAGAAAAGATGCGATCTGAGATGTTCAAATCAGTGTTCACAAGGCAAAGGAACAACATTTTTTTCTTTAAATAGCGTTATTAAAACAGTGGTGACATGGGAAAGGAGGGTAAACCTGAGCCTCCTCTTTATCCTCACTAGAGTAGCGGAGTGAGACTACTGTTTCTAAAGCTGAAACACAATTATTCTTAGCTAAAGAAAGGGAGGATGCCATAGGCAGTTCGCAACACGCCCAAGACGTGTTGCCACAAGATTTCGAAAGGGTGAGAAGACAGCAAAAATATTACATCCATAGGTAAACTGTATATGGATAATATACGTAGTTATATTAGGAATAAATCCCTCAGACTTAGACACAAGCTAGGTCCTCGAGCAGGATAAGAGGATATTTCCTATACAGTCAGATGATTGTGTAACTGCATTAACCATTGTGTGGTTTTACGTCACTCCCTCAACTCACACATTACGTCAACCCTTATATTTTTATCTGATGCTTTTATAGTCCTCAGTAATCTGGTTCCGTATTGTTTAATATCTTCATCAGTGACACAGAAGGTGGGATCAAGTGCGCCCTCAGCAAGTCTGTGCATGACACCAAGCTGAGTGGTGCGGTTGACATGCCTGAGGGATGGGATACCATCTAAAGGGACCTGGACAAGCTTGAGAAGTAGGCCTATGTGAACCTCACGAGGTTCAACAAGGCCAAGTGCAAGGTCCTGCATGTGGGTCAGGGCAACCCCCAGTATCAATACAGGCTGAGGGATGACGGGATCAAGAGCAGCCCTGCCGAGAAGAACTTGGGGGTACTGGTGGATGAAAAGCCAGACATGGGCTGGCAATGTGCACTCACAGCCCAGAGAGCCAACCATATCCTGGGCTGCATCAAAAGAAGCGTGGCCAGCAGGTCGAGGGAGGTGATTCTGCCCCTCTACTCTAGTCTGGTGAGACCTCACCTGGAGTACTGCGTCCAGGTCTGGAGCCCCCAACATAGGGAAGACATGGAACTGTTGGAGCAGGTCCAGAGGAGGGCCACAAAAATGCCCAAAGGGATGGAACACCTCTCCTATGGAGACAGGCTAAGGGAGTTGAGATTATTCAGCCTGGAGAAGAGAAGGCTCCAGGGAGACTTGATTGCAGCCTTCCAGTACTTAAAGGGGGCTTAAGAAAGATAGGGACAAACATTTTAGCAGGGCCTGTTGCAATAGGACAAGAGGTAATGGTTTTAAATTAAAAGAGGGTAGATTTAGACTAGAAATAAGGAAGAAATTATTTATCCTGAGGGTGATGAAACACTGGAACAAATTGCCCAGAGATGTAGTGGATGCCCCATCCCTGGAAACATTCAAGGTCAGGCTGAATGGGGGGCTGAGCAACCTGATCTAGTTGAAGATGTCCCTGCTCGTTGCACAGAGGCTGGACTAGATGGCCATTAAAGGTTGCGTCCAACACAAACCATGCTATGATTCTAAGTTCTCTCCAGCTCGAGTACATTCACATCATGCAGTGAGAGCCAGGATGTCCCAGAACAAGTGGTATATTCCCATGCCACAGGGAGGCACAGGGGAGAAGAAAAACTGCTGGGCAGCCGGGTTCATCTAAACCTAAGCTTGAAAATATTTCATAGGATTCTTGCTGCATGGTCCTCTTAGTGGAACACGGTTCCTAGTTGCATTTACATATAATGTTGAAAATTTTGTCCCAGTTTTATTCCTTTTGACATCACTTTTTTAAACTTCTTTTATCAATACTTATGTTCAAAGTGTAAAAGAGGTGAAAGCTGTGATAACAGAAAGGAGAAGACTAGGCTCATCTCTGCTGCATGCCAAAGGTATGTGAAATGACTTTTTCTCCCTTTCTTCCCAAGTGAGTAGCAAAAATAAAATTAGCACCTCTGTTGCATGTTTATGCATTTGCTCTACTGTATTCACAGTGCCTACCACAACTGCACAGGTGACACCACCACCGGAAAACTGTTCTTAATACATCTAAAGGAGGTCACCATATTTGCAATTGATAGTCACAAGCAGACGCAGCAGATCTTTTCAGTACACATGGAGAGTCTTGAAAGTAAAAGACCAAGAGCGGAAGGGAGGTACAGACTGCATTGTCCTTCACCACAGGCTCTGCGTTAGATATATTAGATGCACAGAGATACACACCACAACATCATGTTATTGCATGAGAACAATATCCTGAGGCACTTGACGTCAGTTCCTCCTGCATGCATAAAGCAAACAGTCACATGGCATCACCGCAGTGTTTTCTTTTCCTCTACAGAAGAGATTCTGTTTGCAGGCCCTGGTGGAGGGCTCGGCAGCCACCTACAGAGGCACATCAAAGGAGGCCCCCCACAGCTGCAAAGGGAAACTAGCTGGGATTACACAGAGGCACCGCAGCACAGAGAAACTTCGCAGCCAGCTGGGTGCATAAAGAGCCTGATACAGTGAGAAACGGCTTAATGCAAGCCCGTTTCCAAGTGAAGCTAAGGCTCCTCGCATATGGAAAGGACTCGGGGTGGGGGGGGACCAACTCAAGAATGCTAATCTTTTTCTGTTTGCACATGAAGTTTTCTGCTTTTAGTATGATTTGGTTTTGACTGACAGATTTTACTAACGGTCTTTTTGCCTATTCTATACTGAAGTGGGTACCACACACGAAATATAAAATCTTGTTTCTGTAAGAAAAGGAAGATATCTAATGGATCAAGATTATACACAATTACTGTTGAACATTTCAAAAAACAAAGAGAGGTTAACAGACATCACCATTGCTAAAGAAATTGTAGATAAACAAAAATGAAATTACAAAAATAAAATATCCACAATAATTAAAGGATATATGAGTTTGGATTAAAAAAAAAAAAAAACTAGTTCTGCATGTCTAAGCACATTTGTAATATCATAACTGTCAATATACACTCCTGTCTCAGTTACTAAAGCTATTAACATGCACAAAGTTAAGCAGCTTTATAAGAGTCTGGAATACTGGGCAACTTATTCTCTCATTATTTTGAAGGGATCCTGGGGAACTGTAGCTTTCAATGCTGAGAATTTCCTCAATCTCTTCTTTACAGCAGAAAGTTACCTTCGTCTTTTAGCATAATACCAAATTTAGACAGGAATCATAAGTTGTTGTATCATCACCCAATTTTAAGCTGTAAACCAGAGAGAAAACTGGAGTAATTGTAATCCTTCTGCCTTTATCTAATAAGGAATATATTCTATCATGTTTATAGAACATGAAATGCATTATGCACAAAAGCCTGTGACTGAAGAACTCAAAGCTAGAAAAACTCTTTGAAGTATCTGTTATATATTCTGTAAACAGCCTTTGCTTCTATCAGCATTCTGCTCAACACACTGTAAGAGACAGAAATTCAGCCTCAGAGTCAGTCAAGTCAATATCTCCGTATATCTCTCTGCTAAGTACCAACAGAAAAATCTTGACTGTGAGGAAAGATCCTTCATGCCAAATTCACCGAAGAGAGTCAAGAGTTGGAGGCTTGTCAGGCACCTCAGAGAAGCCCCAAAGCTCAGACACAGAGGCTGGGAAACCAAGATGGGGTCCAAGCTACCAACTCCCTCGTCCTCTGGGCCACCTTTATTTCAACTCCACACCCAGCAGCCCAGGCTTTGGGGCTTGTTGGGGCTCCTTGGGGGTGGCAGGAACACTCTCCCCCTTCTAAGGCTCCTCAGGGGTGGCCCTGACACACACACATACACAACACACATGCTTCAGACGTGGCTTAATCCTTATCTTGGCCTCCTGGCCTCAGTGGTAGTTTGAAGCCCGAGCATGCCACGTGGCCTCTGTTTCTCCAGGAGCATGAACTTGCCAGTTAGCATCATTCAACTTCCCCAGCCATCAGGTCTCCTCAGGAAAGTCCTGAACCTCCCTGGCCTCAGGAACAACCCAAGGACCCTGGGCCTATTCTTAGGGGTGCTTGACCTCATCTTCTGCCTGGTGTCGGGGTGGCTTAATCCTCAAGTCAGGTTGGGTTGTTCCAGGACATTGTGATCCCCTTGGCCCCCAGGAACAACCTGACCCTCTGCAACCACACAGCCTTCGAGGCTGCTTTGGGACAACCTGGATCACCCCAGCTGTTGGGGCTGCTCAAATCCCCAGGTCCCTGCTTGAAATCCCCAGGTCCCTGAGGTTTATCATAGGTGCTACCTCAGCCACTCTGACCACCAGCCTCCAGTGCTCGCCAGCTTGGACCAATTCCTCTTCCTGGCTTCCTATGCTGCTCAGGGACATCCTGAACCCCTGGCCTCATGGGTGCCTTGATCCCTATCCTGGGGTTGCCTGCTCTGGCATACCTTGATCCCCTGCCCAGCCACACAGCCTCCACCAGGGAGGCTGGATTCCCCTCCCCAACTGGCCTCCAGGCTGACTTGACACCCTTCTGGCCTTTGGAGTCTCCTCAGGGAAGGTCTGAGCCTTGACCCACCACAGTATGACCTCAGGGGTGATTGGATCCCTTTCCCACCCTCAAAGGCTGCTCTAGGAACACCTGTTTTCCTCCCACAAGCCCTGCTCCCAGACAAGGGACTGTTCAGGGATGATTTGATTGTCCCATCCTTCCCCAGCCTCACTGACAGCTTCAGCTACATCCCAGCTTCCTGCTTTTGGTCAGCCCAACCTCACCATTTCATCAGCCATCCAGTCCCTAGGAGTCTTTGAGGGCAGCCTGAACTGCCCGCAGCCTCCCCAGAGGAGCCTCAGAGCCCAGGCAGGGGTGGCTCAGGGAGCCCTTACCATCAGGGCACAGTCCTGCAGGATCTGAACATGGTGGGCAGAGCTGGGTGCTGGTATCAAGGTCCATCAAGAGTCCCAGACTGCCAAAGGCAAGGTGATGCACTCAGGTCTATCCTGGAACTCTTGTCAGGGGGAGCAGCAAGAGGCAGGGCTGGAGACAAAGCTGTGACAGTAGACCAAGGTCCAGCCAGGAGACAGGAACAGAGATAGGACTGGAGACAGGTACCCCTCAGCAATATAGCTTAAAGCAATGCTGAAGGCTCAGGCCTGAGCTTAAATGGACATCCCAGGCTATGGGCAGAGGATGTGGGTGGAGGCCCCAGGTGAGGCTGGTCAGGACCATTAAGGCCCATTGATGTACTCAGTGTCCCGACACTCCAGCAAAGTTGCTCACTGCAATGCAGGGCTGATTCGGGAAACATGCAGGAGCTCCCACACTAGCAGAGTGAGAATCCCTTTGTCTTGGGGACTATGTCTGGCTTCCTCTAGTCTGATGACTTGGATCAGACACAACTTTTAACTTTTTCACATCCTCAGAACATTAAAAGCCTGTTGACAGAAGCATGATGTGAAAAATAGGAATTAAACACTGCCTGCCTCAGAGCTAGCTGCAGTCTGTGCAGAGTCTGCAGCAGGGAGGGCAGGGAAGCAGGATGACTTGCAGAGTGTTTTGAGCAGCTTGTGAGATGCAGCCCTAAATGGCAGTAGTTATCAAGGAGGGCACGTGCACATTTCAGGAAGACATCGCACTTGGATGTGATGAAGTGATACCGCTTAATGAAATTTCTTAAGAGATTAGCACAGGAATCACAACTGCTTTGGCACCACAGAGTGATGTCTCGGTGGGAATTGTGTTTTTCCTGTGATTTCGTGGACTGAAAGGTTCTGCAGGACTGCATCAAAGTGGCAGAGATCCAGACAGCTGGAGAAAATTCTTCAAGGAAGAAAAGGATGAGAATGTGAAATTCACAGAGAGACTGCAAAAAGAACCCAAAAATGTGTTCCAGTGTAGCCTGGAGGTAAACACAACCCTAAAGAAATACTGAAAGAGACTCATGGACTGGGGAGGACTTACACTGCACCAGTGTAAAGGTCTTACTTCCTCCTCAAGAGCCTTGGGGACAAGGGCATTACAGAACCAGGAAAGTATGATGGCTCCACAGGTCTGAGCAAATACGAACTCACACTGTTGTTCACCCCATTGCACAGAAATAGGCTTTGGGTTGGAGCCTTGCTGATGACCTCCTGGAGTTGTCACACTTGTAGGACCAAGGAGGAGTCAGTACAATGGCACGATTGCTAGTATTGCTGCTCAGCACCTGTATGATGCCTCCAGAAGTTCTGCATGACTGGAGGGTCATCTGTCCAGGAACCAGGGAAGTGAATTCTAAAATCAGGGAGGTCCAGAGCACTTGATGTGTCTGAAATGCATTAAAGAACTTCAGTACGTGTACAAAAATTTTGCTGAGCCTCTTCTGTGTGGCGTTGTTCACATGGAGTGACAATGGGCTTGACTAGTAGTTTGAAATTTACTGCCTGCTTGTAATGTGAATACAGCTTTAAACAGCTTTGGATCCTTTCTAAGGCATTAAGAGTAACCCCGAAGATTAAAAACAAATTTGTAATTCCTTTGATTAAAAAAAAAGAAAACATGTTGTCAGGACTAACAAAGATTTGCGCAATGGCTGGCTGGGCTGTCAAGCCCTAACAGAGTCTTCTGTAGTATTTATTGCCTGAAGGTTCACTGCTCAGTAAACAGAATGGTACATTTAAATTCAAGATTGCTTTTAGAATTTGCTACTCCTGGGCATGGACAAGCTAAAGGAGATGATGGAGTTCCTTAAAAGAGGCAATAAGGTCAGCAGGGCTAAATAATTTGTTTGGATTCCAGCCATGGCATGAGAGCTTGGAGCAGAGGGAGGCAAGTTGGTTTGATCGACAGGAAACAAAGCTTTCTCCTTGGATACATAGAGCAACAATTCCCCTGTACAGAGTACAGAGATGGAAATGAAATACCAAGGGAGGAAAAGGGAACAGGCCTGAGATAAAGTATTTGCTCAGATCTGTTCCTGATGGTGGCACCCAGAATTGGCAACAGAAACAATCTCCAGTGGGCCACATCTTGTCTTGCTGTAACAGCAAAGACACATGTTCTTACCCATCTCCTTCTGGTTGCTGCCGGAAGCACCGGGAATTTCAAACTCATGAAAAGGAGTTCAAGAAGGCTGAATCTCAAGGTCAAGCAGCGTGTTCATTTAGTCACAGCTGTCTGACACAAAGGGGTCTCAGTTGTGTTGGTTGTTACATCCCGTTTCCCTCAGAATGATCAGTTCTGTATGTGGCATGACATATGACACATGGGTGATAATCCTCATATCAACCATGCAGATACTCCTGGCTGGTCCTCACTTGCCTGTGAAGGCTATTTAAGCCCCCTAAGTCTTTACAGCTTTGCTCTGGTATCAATTTCTCAATGCCCACGGTTTCATATTCCTCCTTGGATCCAGTGACGACAAGGGAGGACAATGCATTCACCGTATGGTGCTAGAAGGCACTGGATTTTGGTAGTTCAAAGGGTGGTGGAGTTAACAAAGACCAGCTTTTGAGGCATTGATTTCAGGAGCCCCGGAGCATAAATAAGATGTTAAACACTGAGGGAAGAGCAGCACCACCACCACTGCTTGCTCATCTGCTGTCTCTGAGGGAAACAGAGAGTTGTTATTCATTCAATCCATGACCCAGAGAGGTGATTGAGGAAGGCTGTGCTGGTCTCCGAGCCCTTAATTGTCCTGGTCAGCCTCACCACACCCATACCATCAGCCCGTAGACTCCATTTCAACTCAGGTCTGGGTCATCAAGCCTGATCTGAGCTGCCTGTTCCTAAATTATTATTCAGATTTTCTGGATTGGCCTTGGACCCCACTCATGACCTTGTCTCTCCCTCAGACAGCCGGACTGTCAATGGGACCTGTTGCTGTCACCACCCCACTGGGCTCCTGTGGGACTGCCTTACTTGGGTTATGATGACCCTCGGCTCCTGGCTTACATGATGCCTGAAGACTCACCCCATTTTTCATGTCTCCCCTCCTGAAGCCTCATCACCCAAACCACATCCATTGCGAACACATTGCCCCTCCAGCAGTCATACTGCAGGGACAACCAGAGTACCAAGTGAAGTAAATTTGGGGCAGAGTCTAAACCAGTTTGGGAGAGGCTTCAATACCTCACTAACTGGCCAAGCTGCAGATCTGAGGAGCACTCCCAGAATCAGCTGGATTGGCCAAAATCAGAGCTTTTCACAGAAAGTACCCCTCAAAACCTAGGGTGTTGTGAGGTATGAGGTCACACCATGATGGGAGGGAATGCTGTGCTGAGCACCGAGTGCAGCCATAAGCCCTAATTGCCCTTGACCAGACTCACTGGGGACCTCAACCCACATCCTCTGCCCATGCTCAGGAACCCCATTTCAGCCCATTCGCCAGTCTGAGCTGTGTGCCCAGTCCAGTGCTCCTGAGTTGTTCAGATTTCCTGGATTGACCTCAGACCTGACTTGTTATGTTGCTTTCGTCTGAAGATTGCTGTGCTGTTGATGGGACCTGTTGCTATCACGACCCTTGCTCTGTTTGCCCTGTCCAGTCATGGTGAGACTGTGCCCTGATGGTGAGGGCACTGCCCTGCCTGTGCTGTGGTCACCCTCAGCTCACCTCCTCTCATTGAGCAGCCTCGTGATTGCTCCTCTCTGACAGGCTTTTGGGATTCTAGGAGAAAGGAAAGTCCTGCAAGGGATGACAGGGAAACTCAGACCTGACTTGTTATGTTGCTTTCGTCTGAAGATTGCTGTGCTGTTGATGGGACCTGTTGCTATCACGACCCTTGCTCTGTTTGCCCTGTCCAGTCATGGTGAGACTGTGCCCTGATGGTGAGGGCACTGCCCTGCCTGTGCTGTGGTCACCCTCAGCTCACCTCCTCTCATTGAGCAGCCTCGTGATTGCTCCTCTCTGACAGGCTTTTGGGATTCTAGGAGAAAGGAAAGTCCTGCAAGGGATGACTGGGAAAGAGAGGGAGATGGGAGAGGTCCAGGGAAGGTGTCATTCCCCACCCACCACTGCTGATTCCTGTGTTTCTGACAGCTGATCTCAGCTGTGCCAGAGGAGATCACAACAAATGTGCTGATAAAATGCTATCCAACAAACATGCCTGCCTGGTGAATTTTGTTTCTCCAGCACTTCAGGAGGGGCAGCAATGGTTCCCACTCTTTTCAAAGGTGGATACATTCTCTTCCCATTCACCTCGTTCCCACTGGGAGCTACCTACTTCGGAAATATTTCTGCATGGTGGATCAGCCTCTGTTAGGGATGAAGGGAGATCTAAAGGCAGCTTCTTTTTTATTCACTGGGGAAACATTCAAACTCTGGTCACTGTTGCCTTGTGAGCAGACAGGTTACCTCCCTTTCTCCTCCTACCACAGCTCTGGGGTGGCTTCATTGCCTCTCCCCATTTTTACTCCTCCTTCTTTTTTTTTTTTTTTCTTCTTCCCTGTAAGGGTCTTAGCAAGCCCATGTGGAGCTTGACACCTTTCCCACAGCTACACCTTGGAGACTGGGCAACAGTGAGACTTCATCTCATCCAGACTCAGCAGTGGGGAAAAAGAGACCCTGGTTTCGCTGTGACACTACTGGTCCTTCAAATCACTTTCAAAGCGGCACCTCCCACTGCTTCTGCCCATTCTCTGGCCAGCAGTGCTGCTCCGGTGGAGTCAGGAGTCATCCCCTCGCTGCTGGGACAGTGTCGGTTGATGCCCTGGCCTTGGATCCTGTCCAGCATATTGGAATGCCCATTATAGTCCCCATAGTGTCGTAGCTGGAGGAACTGAGGAGGAGAAGGTGCTGAAGGCAAAGCCACTCTGGTAGTGATCCGCCAGGTCGGAGTTTGATAAATAATTAGAAGAATGTGTACAAACAGCAGGGATATCTCTAGTTACACAGCTAAAGGACAAATAATGTAAATACAGATGGGGGTAGAGCTTGCCCTGTCATCCTCGAGGACACGTAACATCAACCAAAGCCAGAGGAAAAGATCGGCAGAAGAGCCCCTACTCAACAGGGAGCACATGCAGCTGCTTAAAAGACCTTCTGAGTGTGGCCAGGTTATTCACATGTTCAGAGTTAAGCGTGTCTCCTACATAGAGGCCCAAAGGCAGTCAAGATTTGACTCGGATCACATAATGATTTAGTGAGGCTGTAGGAAATAATCTCTGGATACTCCATCCCTCGCTCCAGCCACTGAATCACAGTGCCTCTCTAGGCGATCTGAATGGCATAATCCTGGGGGTGAAAGTAGGAAAATAAAACAGGATTTCCATTTTATCAAGATAAAGCTGTAGCCAGAGCTGATAACAGGTTACTTGAAAGAATGCTGGTCATGTACACTTAGTGATTGTCGCTTAATTTGTTTAAGCTGAAAAAGCCTGTTTCTACAGTGGAATACAAATTAGGGTAATTATGTTGTGATGGAGTACCGCATGTATAAGATGAAAGCCTTTCTTTACAAAGGCCTCTTCATCACTTGAGTAGAAGAAAATAAAATCCTGCTTAAACAACATATTGTTTTCTGTATTTCCATTTGAACAAAAGACTTTTTAATCTCCCCCCCCTGTAATATTGCATGGTTCGGTTTTCTGAAAATACTCTTAGTTTTGACAACCTCACAATTAAACCCTCCAACATACATTTTGATATGTAAATATAAAAGGCCGTGGTAAACATGGTAATGTATAATTGTTTCACAGCTTCCATAGAGTATTACTAGCTGGACATTCAGGTTATATATTTTTTGCATTCTCCTGACTGTCACAGTTGCTCACAAGCTTTCTTCTGTCTTAGTACTCTGTATGTGTCATAAAAACACAACATAGCATGATGTTTGTAGTAGGTTAAAATAAAGTACTAATTTTTTTAGATATGTTTTATGAGATACAAACATCATGTAGGCCCTTTGTATTCACGAGCACTACTGAGTTCTCTCACAAGTGGAAATAGGTACAGCCAGATCATCTGATCATAAATTACGCAGATACAGATCAAAAGTGATTCATTGCAGCTATATGTGTATGATATGATATGCGATGTGTATGTATGATATGTGCATGATAATGATTTTTATTTCAACCTATAAAAATCTTAATTTATCCTTTCTATGTGAACTGCAGTTACTGTTTCGCACAGGACATCTAAAGTATCAGTGGGAAATTCTTATTGCACAGGCTTGCACTTACTCAATGTACGCACACACTTGCACACTTATCCAAATGATCTTCTCCTTATTCACAGAAGCAAATCTTCCTGTACTTAGTTCCAGTCAATTGCTGTGTGACTAAGACCTACTTGCAGAAGTACGAATTTGCTGGATTGTGCCCTTAGTTAACATGACAGGTGAGAAAATCGATTTCCTTGTACAGGAATAGTAGACAGTGTTAAAGTGAATACACAAAGAATCATTATTCATTCTCTTCACACTGTAATTCAAAACCAGTATTTGAAGTTTGGGGAAATTGTCTTAATTAGGATTATTTTAAATTATGGCAATTTAAAGGCAGGCAATTTAATTACCAGGAAGACAGATCAAAGCAAATGCTTGAAATTGACATTTTAAAATGACGTATCAAGGAAGATGGAATTTAATAAAATAAAGAGGGAAATGAAGCAAATATGCAGATCGCCCAAGTACTCCCCTCCCTAGGAGCTAAGAAGACTGCCTCCCTGGCTTCATGTGCTTGACTGGAAAACCAGTCATACTTGTAAGAAATAGATATGTCAGACCTGGTGTATCCACGTGTACAGAGAAAACCAGAAAATTTATTCTACCTCCAAAAGAAAATGCTGTTTTCTAGCTTACTTTTGCAAAAGTAAGGCTGGTATTTACACATTCAAGCTACATTGCTGTGTTTGCAGGTAAGATAAGGTGTCTAAATTATAACATTTACAGCTGTCCCTTATTATTTGGTGACTATTTGCATTGAGCTTATCTTGTCTCATTCTGGCATTAGGATACAAAAAGAGCTAAAGGTGACCCTGTGGTATTCTTTTGCAGTATTTTTTCTGTATTCTGAAATAAAGAGCAGATTTTCTTCATTTCAGTCCTCCAAAGTGATGGTTACAGTCACACAGCTCATCAGAAAGCACCATCACTTCCTTAGTATTGAGGTATCTAACACCTTACAGTAGGGCATGTTTTGAGGAATGATATTCAAATGTTTTGTAACAATGACGCCCTCAGGCTCAGCTCTGACAAAGGAGAGAGTGCGGGATTTTATCTCTGTGGTCCAAAACAGGCCAGCTCACAGCACTGACCTAGCAGAGCTCTGGGTGACCATTACCATAACACACTGTTATATTTTTATAAGATTATTCTGCCCTGTGAACCTTTCACTGACATCCCGTGGGAGTTGCCCCTGTGTATCTGACAGCTGAATTGGTCCTCGGTGAATTTTTAGCACATGGAGCTACGCACACAACTTTGGTTAACAATAACATGTTGCTATGGGAGCTCTGTGCGTGCAACTCCCTGCTTACTGTGCCGAAAATTGAGCTGGAAGGCAAATGTAAGTATGTCTCGTATTAGCCTAATTATTAAGTAGAATTAGAATCTGGTGCTCTATGAATATCAGCCAGAGAAGGAGCGTAGCGTGAATAAGGATGCTCGCCAGCAGTGGCTGAGGTGCTGCTTCTGCATTCCTTTAAACGGAAATCACATCCATAGCCGGGAGACTAATTATTTTGGAACCTAAGGGAAATGCAGCCTATATAAGAGAGAGAGTGATCTGCAGTTAAGGATCAGTGAGCCAGCTAATGGCTGGTTAGTCAGGAGGGTACAACTCCAGAATGTTAATAAAATGTGTCTGAAGTCCAACACCTCAGGGAAGAGGCTGAATGCCGCGGAAGATATATGGAGACAGAGGCTCTGTTGTTTTCTACCGCTGAACTACTCCTTTAAAGCAGGTTTTAAATATGTTCCGAGAGTTGTTTATGAATTTCAAAATACCAGCAGGATAATAAAACATAATGCACTGTGGCCGAAGCAAATGCAGCTTATAAAAGCAAAATATTGCCATTTTGTGAAGTGCATAAAACATGTTTGGTGCTTGCTGCACAGGTGTACGGCACAGTACTCTCGTACAGTAGAGGCTTGGCTGGTTTTCATCATGCTCTCACTAATATAGATCATGACTTATTAACCAAAACAACATGTAACATTTTAAAATATTATATAAATGCTAGCTGTTTAATCCTCACAAGAAACAACTCAGGTCAATACCATAGCTTTATTTTGTGGATGGAGAGAATAAAGCAGAAATCAGTTAAAGGTTTTGACACGAAAGTCTGTAGGAAATACCAAATTGCTGATTAAGATGTAATACATTAAATGGCTGCTATTTTATTTCGCTTGATATACTGCATGCAGCTGTGGAATAAGTGCTGCAGACTAATATATTGATAAACACAAGAGAATACCTTGCTCCTTAAAATGTCCCCTCTCAGAAGACCAACTGCTGTGACCCTTCGAGCCCCACACCCAGGCTTGCATGGCGCTGAGGGCCACGGGATGGATCCCACACACCCCAGAGACCTGAGTGACAGGGAAACTGCAGGAATAGCTCAGAGGCAGTTGACAGCACAGCTCCTAAGGGGTGCGTCTGGAAGCGGACACAGCTCCGTGTCGTGGTGGCCCAGCCACAACAGCCTCCACCAATCCATCCCTTGATGCCTTGGCAGGAGACCCTGCTCAAATCCCTCTGTCCACTGCTCTCTGAGAGATTCCTGTTGGGTGTGGAGTCCTTTCATAATTGTGGGAAGAGACAGATATGTGTTTTGCAACTCTTTTACCTCTCAAACTACAGCCGCTCTGCTTAAATATATATGCTATAGGCCGAATCATAATAGTTTCCTGAACAACAGGGACAGCCTTTTTTCAGCTGAGAAAGGTGCTAGCAAGACTGTGATATCATCTCCAAGGCACTCTGCAGCGTCACCCTTATAAAAGCAGTTCTCAAGGAACATGAAACTTTTTTACGTTAGGCCTTGAAGATGACTACAGCCATGCTGAATGTTATGCTGTTGACAGCAGCCCTCTGCAAATGATGCTCTCACGCAAGTAGTCTCTTGCAGTGTAAACTCTTCTTCTACAAGCGTTTATAATGCGTAGTTTAAATTGTCTGATCACTTCACCTTCTCCTCTACGTCAACTACCAGTTGTTGTAGTAACAGTAGTTTCTCTTCCAAAAAATTATTTGGGCGGGAGCAAAAAGTTTTTATACCAATTATGCTGATACAAGAACTCAACTGTTATCCATAGCGTTATTCCAATTTACAACACCCTAATTACATTTGCTCTTGAGTTGCCTAAAGCAACCACAGGAAAGATGTGCCAGCAGGTATTTTTGTAGTTTTCAGTTTCTGAAAACTGAGACATTTTAGTATATTAGTCTTTTTACTGGCAACATATCATATTTAGATGAAATATTCTTTAGAAGTTAGGGACACTTCAGAATAAATGAGTGTATGTGTATAACAAGGAGGTAGGAGAACTCAGAAGTAGTCCAGAGTCACAGAAGGACTTCTGCTCCATTCAGAAACATTAAGTGTCCAGTTTGGAAGATTTAACGGTGGTAAATTTTAATCTAGGAAGGAAAGTCAAGTGCAAGAAACAGGGAAGTACCGACCTCTAATGAGGGCTCTTGCTAATGGCTGTGCCAGCATATGGTATCTTTGTTACCTGTTGGACATGCGTTACTTGGATTGTTGGCAGTTTTTAATACCAGCCATTTTATCACGCCCCTGTAGGGACTTGAACTAAAAATGTCCAGGATATCCTATACAACCAGTAACAAACACAGATATCAAATACAGTATAGGAGATTTAACCAAAAGTTTATCCTTATTTCCGCATTCTTTTGCCTTCAATAAGCTCTGGCATCTTTTTCATATTTGTAAGCCCACATTTGTAGAGATGGACATAAATTCGAAACAATACTTTGGCATACTTCCCAAAAAATGAGTTCATACGGTGAGAAATGGATTCTTAACAGAAATTGCATGTTTGTAATTGGTTTTGACCTGTTTTCGTTTCCACGTCATCTGTAATTTTATAACAGTGGAGTTTGCAAGAAGAACTCATTGAGTGTTTACAGTGAGACCCTTCCAAAATGCAGTCAGTGTGTTTGGTATTTGAAAACACGGCCACAGCATATGAAGCCCCAGAGTGAAAGGAAATCTGGACTGAGTTTTCAAAAGTGGAAAGTGGAGATCCACACGCAGAATTGGGTGTTGGGTTGCACAGCTGGGGTGGACTGTCCCCTGACTGGGAACAAGAGCAACCAGCCAAAAACTGGAGCGTGCCTGCATTGCTGTGCTGGTGAGGAACATCAGTGATGCCATGGTGTGTTCATTATTTAGAGGTGACGTTAGAGATCCTGCTTTCCTAATCACAAGGGAAACCAAACGACTACGGGCCATTTCCTTGCTCTCAGCCACCTATGACCGCCCTTTCTGCACCTTGTCTGGGCTGCGCTAGCAAGTGCTTGAGTGGAGAAGATGACAGTAGGGCAAATTTCTGCTCAATTAACTGCCCCCCAAAGTGCCTTTACAAAAAATGCTTCAAATTTTGTCTGCTGAGCAGACTAATGCTGCTGGCTTGAGTTGTGACTTCTGTGTCAGGTCCCTGAGAGCACCTTCAAGCCCTCAGAGACCCATGGGCTGTCTCCCAATGGGCTTCCCAGGGACCTCCATGCCAACCACCTCCGGCCACGGTACTGGACCCAGCTTTGGCTCAGCCGTGCCTCATCCCAGCCCCATCTCTGCACTGTCTCCAGTCAGGGCTGAGCCCAGTGCTATGGGGAGCTTGTCTCCTGGGCTCACTGCTTCCCAAAACTCTCAGGGGCTTTCAGTACCCATGGGTCAGCAACCATCAGGGGTCAAGAACAGTCCTGGGGTCCCTGTAACACTCCCCAGCCCCCTCATGGGGCGACCCAACTCCTGCTGCACCCCACAAAACACCTGGTTTTCGCCACAACCCTAAATGAGGAGCAAGGATAGCAAGCATCAGTCTCACATAAACATGACCAACCCAAAACGACTGCGGCTTCCCGCGCAGACTGGGCACTGTACCTTCTGATCAGGAGACTGTGAAAAAAAAAGTGAATTTTGTCCTTTTCTCCATTGTGATTATGTTCACAGTCGGGACCACACAGACGGTTCCTGTGTGTCCAACTAGTTTTCTACCATATGGAACTGCAGTTTCTTTTGATGTCTGTTTTATTTTCCACTTTTTTTCACCCTGTTCTTCAGACTTCATCTACCGGTGGGATAGACATGTTTCATTATCTTTGAAACCATGGTGCTCATAAGCTAGGAACCAAGCCCTCGCAAGAACCAAAGGTTGCATTCTTCATAGCTTCTATTCTGAATATGAAATTTTGCACAGATTCTGATGGCTTGAAGGCTTCTATCTGAGAAGTTGACTGAGATCGATTTGACCTTTTTTTAAGATTATGAGGTTCACTATACTCTTTTCTAAACCTGGATGTTTTATTTCCTCAGCTGTTCTTATTTGCATTACTTAAGGAATAGTATTGTGTCTCAGTCTTCATTAAACATTGTTTGTAGTCCACACTTCTAGCCTGCAGTGGACAAGAAAGTACATTTTCAAAGACCAATGTCAATAATGAGTTATTTCAGCCGATGTAGCAGAGATATAGCTCATGTTATCCCCATCTTTTAGTCCATAAAACTTCCTAGCCTATTCCGCTGAAAAATCTGCTTTCTCACAGTCTGCTCAAAGGCAATTTTTATTGTATTTTTGATCAAGACAATGCAGCAATCTTTCAGCCTCAAGGCAGTGAAAAGTATTGTTTAAAATACTTTTTTTCTCTTTTTTTTTACTTTACAAAAATTGCAAGCTGTTTTTCTGCTATCCTGTGGACAAAAAGGCTGGGAGTTAAGGCAGTTAAGCGGATAACATTTAACAGAATAGTTCTTTATTGAAAAGTATCAGTGAGTGACCTGTGGGCGGCCAGCAGACCTGCCAAGCCTTGAGAACTGTACCTTGTGCAGAAGAGTGAATCTTCATTCTTTGTCTGCTTTGAAAAAAAAAAAAGCAGGCTGCCACAGATCTCACCAGTGTGGGGAATGGCCATGTCTCCTGAGGACCGCGTGGAGGGGTTCAGGGTGGTGGGGCAGTGCTGTGTCACCTGCCCTGTGGCAGAGCGTGTGCTCGGGCTGCAGCCGTGCGGGGTGTCCAGTGCTTCTCCGAAACGCTGAGAGCTCTGACCACTGACTCAGGCAGAAAACGAGTGAAGGGTCACAGCTATTTGTGACATCTCACAGAACTAGATCATGACTTTTGTGCTCTAGCATGTTACTGTTTGGTAGACATCAGTTTAAAAACTTACTACGGAGATTTTTCCAAGCTTGTCTATGTCAGTCTCCTCTAAGATAACTTGTACACTATTTCCGCTCCTTCTGGACTTGGATGACATTACATAAGATAACTTCATGTTTCTTACACAGAGAATTAAACGTGTCTCAACTCTGATTCCTTTACTAATGGCCTTTTCCTCTTTGTAAGCCTCCCTGTAGATGTAATTTGGGCCTCATCCTTCCATTCACACAAAATCACACAGAATCACAGAATTTTCAGAGTTGGAAGGGACCTCTAGAGATCATCTAGTCCAACTCCCCTGCTAAAGCAGGATTGCCTAGAGCACATTACTCAGGACCGCATCCAGGCGGGTCTTGAAAACCTCCAGAGAAGGGGACTCCACAACCTCCCTGGGCAGCCTGTTCCACTGCTCTGTCACCCGAACTGTAAAGAAGTTTTTTCGTGTGTTGGAACGGAACTTCCTATGTTCCAACTTGTGCCCATTACCCCTCGTCCTGTCACTGGGAACCACCGAGAAGAGTCTGGCTCCATCCTCCTTCAACCCACCCTTTAGATATTTGTAAGTAGTAATAAGGTCTCCCCTCAGCCTTCTCTTCTCCAGGCTAAAGAGTCCCAGCTCTCTCAGCCTCTCCTCTTAAGGGAGATGCTCCAATCCCTCAATCATCTTGGTTGCCCTTCGCTGGACTCTCTCCAGCAGTTCCCTGTCCCTCTTGAACTGGGGAGCCCAAAACTGGACACAGCGTTCCAGTTGTGGCCTCACCAGTGCCGAGTAGAGGGGGAGAATGACCTCCCTCGACCTACTGGACACACTCTTCCCTATGCAGCCCAGGATTCCATCGGCCTTTTTGGCAGCAAGGGCACACTGCTGGCTCATTGATAATTTACTATCTACCAGGACCCCCAAATCCTTCTCCTCAGAGCTACTTCCCAGCAAGTCCACCCCTAACCTATGCTCGTGCCATTAGTGCATCATAATTCCCATTAACTTCAGCGAGCGTGCCACACATGAAACAGGGTCAGAACATGGGACAGGCCAATATTGTATTATTGCAGAAAATAATAGGATATTATCTTTTTTTTTTTTTCCCAATATACTTACTACTATTGTTTTACAGACTTTGTAGCCTGCATAAGCCTCTGAATTTGTTTAAAAACTTGTTAAAGGTCTAAGTTAATGCACCTAAAACATTTCTTGTTTTCAGAGTATTACAGTTTTTAAGGACATTATGGCAATAAGATCCTTGTTCCATAAAATGCACTTACACTGTGTTTTTCTTAGTACTTTCCACATTTGATCTCTTAATAGCTTTTGCAAACTTTCTCACAGTTAGTGAGAAAGTGGTTTCCTGTTGATGACAAAGTATTGTATTACCGTTTTTATGTTTCTTCCTCCACCTCTTTTCTGGGACAGATATTCAGAGCTATATCACCCTCTTGCAGGAGATAAATCTTTTCATTTCCACTTTAGTCATTTTTCATTTTTCCTTGGGTGGATATTCTTTGATTTTTGTCATTACAGGAAGAGATACTAAAACTTAGCATATTTGGAAATATGTCTTAAATGTAAACATTTGGTTGCCTTTCAGCATACACCTGGCTAAGGTCTGAAGACCACAGCTACTGCCTCTGGAGTTAAAAGTAGTGGGGCTTTCAACCTTTCTGGAAATTAATTTTGTTTAGGTCCTTCCATCTCCAAGAGGCGGATATGAAATATTGGCCTTTATCAATATTACTTAAAAAAAAAAAAAAAAAAAAAAAAAAAGACTACCCCCTCCAACTCCAGGATGAATATTTTATTTGGGTGTAGTATTTCCCCCTACCATAAATTACAGACTGTCTATGGCAAAGCTTTTTTGAGTACCTACAATCTACTTGTTATCCCTACTCAGATGTTAATGTACCGGGTTCTCAGCTGAGTAGATTCTGTATTTAACACCATGTTAAATTAAATGTAAGTTTGCTGAATCCAAGAAACTCTCAGTATGAAGGCTGAATACTCTCTCTCGGCTCTGCTTCCTCAGGTATATGTCGGCCTCTGCTTGTCAGATATGCTAGATAATAAGGCAAAACAGGAATCATTTACTGCACCATTGCACTGGGGATAAAAATAACACAAGTATGTGATTTCAATAAAGAATTGTTCTTCAGCTGGATCCCTCTGCAAGGCAGTCAGGATGGCTGGAGGCTGTCTTCTGCAGGGGGTGGCCAGAGCACCTCACTGATCTAGGGTGATGATTTCAGCCTATAGCTTGGCTATAGTCCCTGTCCAGTTGGACGAGCTACCATGAGCTGATTCCTGTTTCCCTGCAGAGGGAACCATGGCCTGGAATACCACACAAGCTGCAACGTCATCTTTAATGGGTGAGAACGGGATACACATGTCACACCGGGACTTGGACCCTCTTGTCCAAGACAGGCTCCTGATTTATTACAGAATCATAGAATGGTTTAGGTTGGAAGGGACCTCGAAGATCATCGATTATGTCTCCAAACATGTACTCCAAATATACATGTGTATGCTACAACTATACATGTACCCAGGTGAGGTCCAGAAAAGCACTTCAGCATAGGATTTGGATGTGATTAATGTGCTTTAATCTAAAAAGCCATGTAAAAAAGCCCTAACTGCAAGACATATTGTATGCTTCTCCTGATGTCACCAGTGTGCTAGGACACTTCAAAGTGCTTACTGCATGCAAGAGCATGTAGTGCTGTACAAAAACATAGTCAAAGTGGTGGGACACCAAGCTATAGGCTGCCCTTTGCCTCAAAAGATCCAGTCTTAGCTGCTTAACCACAGGCTTGCAGGCACTGGGGAGTTACTGAGTTCTGCTCTGGCTTCCCGGGATTATTTATGTATTTGGCTAGGTGTCTTCCCCCTTCTGGCTGACTGCCCTACCCCCTAGGCTTTTATTTGATGTTTC